>NC_068419.1:7228428-7528428 GCF_023724105.1 Carassius gibelio | reverse complement strand
ACTCTTAAAATGAGTTTGGTTACACACAGCAGATGGGTCTGACATTTAATGATGCTTTTCGACTTACCAGCACTGCCTCTCGTTCAAGTGGACAAATGTGGAGAGAAAGTGCGGCCCAATCAAAACCGCTGCATCGTAATTCTCAGAGAGGTTCCCGAGGCCACTCCTCTGGAGGTATGCATCATGCATCACTCTTATTCAGTTACATCTTTAATACTCTCAGCTTATGTTTGTGTTGTATGACATTTGGCTTTCACTTTTACAGGAAGTCGAAGCACTCTTTAAGAGCGATAACTTGCCCAAATTCATCAATTGTGAGTTTGCCTACAACGACAACTGGTTCATCACCTTTGAAACTGAGGCAGATGCTCAGCTGGTAAAGTGTCTCCTTTATTGCCTCTGATTTGATCATCTCAGATTACCGCCTCAGGATTTTTAATAAGCTCTCTCCCTGTTACTAAATGTTGGCATACATCACTCTTTCAGGCATATCAGTATCTCAGAGAAGAGGTGAAAACTTTTCAAGGGAAGCCGATAAAGGTAGAGGGCAATGCAGCATATGTGACACCACTGAAGGATATTTTGTGCTATTTTTAGTGACTCAAGGTTTCTCCTTTTTCACACTTTAAAATAAAGTTCTTGTGTCCATCTACAAATGTACTCTAGGCAAGAATAAAGGCCAAGGCCATTGCCGTCAATACCTTTGTGCCAAAGAATGGGTATCGGCCAGTGGATGTGTCCTCAAATGTCCAACAGCGCTACACCCCTTACTACATCCCACCTGTGTATGGAGCACAGCAACAGTTTCCTCTTTACAGACTGGTGACGCCTCAGGGCTGGTCAGCTACGCAGAGCTACCTGGACCCTGCTCTGGTAAGTCCCATTTGTCCTATTTGGCTCTGAGGAATATCTGAGTGGCGTCTGGGGAGGTACTAATCAGGTGTTGTCAACCAACAGGTTACTCCATTTCCCAGCCCTGCGTTCATTAATGGCTTCGCTGGTTCTCCAACATTTAAGTCAGCAACATCTCCACTAGATTTTCGCCAATATCCACCTCGAACCAGGTATTTTTGTTACAGTGAAAACATCTGATATACATTCACACTACCAGTTTAAAGAAATAAATTAATACTTTTCAGCATGCATGTTTTAAATTGACCAATTAAATTTTTTAATTTGACAAGATTTCTATTCCAAATAAATCAGGGCTAAGTAACTTCAGTCCTGGAAGGCAAATGACTTCATAGGACCACGATATGAGACATTTTATTTCATAATAAAATTATTTTTATTTTTTTTAACCCATTTATCCCACCTTAACTTCCTGCATATTAATCGAAAAACGAATTGTGATTGGATGGTTATTTTGTTCTATGACAAGCTTTGTTACCTTTGATAAGGCTGTTCTCACATGACAGAACACTTCCACTACTCGCTCTTATCACCCTGTCATAAAGAATTTTTGAAATACGGGAAAAATCATGACTTTTTCAAAATAAGTCAGGACGCTAAAAATAGAGCTGAAAAACAGGATGTCTGGTCACCTTATTTCTAAAGGATCATTGTGAAGACTGGAATAATGATGCTGAAAATTCAGCTTTGCATCACAGGAATAAATAACTTTTCTAAATATATTAAAATAGAAAACAGCTGTGTAACCATTCTTTCATTCAAACAGGAACCACAACAAAACACACATTCGACTCACTACAGAACGTGGAACCACTCTGCTGGAAAACCCTGCTGCTTTCTCTACTTTCCCTTCGGAGAGAGTTCCCAATGGGACGCGTCCTCCACAGGCTCATCACCTGGGTAGCCGACCTCGACTACCCAGCGGTCTGTGTTATCCGCGCCGGGACCAGGTTGGAAGTGGACGAATGGAAGTGAATGGAGCCGATTATTCTCTGAACGCAGGCCGTGGAAGGTAGTGCTGCACATCTGCAGCAGCTGTTTATTAATTTCATAAATATTGTCATAATACCATATCCAAACAGGGGAAAAAAGCTCATAGAGTTCTGTTTCCTTAAGAAATTGTGGTCATATTTTCCATGTAGTTTGTTTGATTGTTTTTTGTTTTTTTTGAAGAAGGGGCGGCTATGGATACAGGAAAAGAAGAGATGACAACAAGTTTCCAGTATGTAATTTGCTTTGTTTCAACAAACACTGCATTATACAAATGTTTTGTTGAGTTTTACTTCTGTTATGATGGGAAACTATGTTCTTCAAGTAAAATATAATATGCAGTCAAGCCTGAAGGGTCTGAATCTACATTATCTTGCTTATTCCGCAGCCAAGTTAACAAATAATTTTTAATAAATTCAGGAAATATTTATTTGTAACTTATTTATGACAGCGAAAGAATCCAGAGTGATAAGAAAGACTTCATTAGCACATCCATGTAAAAAAAATAAGAATATCAGTTGCTTGATTATGCTGCCTGCGACTGGCCAATAACAATAGTTTTTCTGTAGTGCGGTGTACTAATGTAGCATAGTGAGGAATTGCCAAAAGTTAGTCAGAGTTTAAAAATAAATGTGCCAATGTGGGCTCAATTTGTTTTCCACATTTCAACTCTTTTTCTGAATCTTTGTTTAACAGAGAGCAGCAACACCGTCGCCCCCTCCTGTTCAGGAGCGTACTCCCTCCCCCAGCTTTGAGCTGGGTCTGTCCAGCTTCCCTCCTCTGCCTGGAGCCGCAGGAAATCTAAAACCTGAAGTAAAAACTGAAAACAGCCTTGACAACCGACTGTCTGACATTGTCTCCGGAGCAGTTAAAGACAAGGTTGACTTTCATTCTGTCTTTCATGAGTGTCTTTTGTGTTCGAGTGATGCACTTTAAAAAAGGAAGAGGAAAAACATTTTGCACTTATATTTGCGAATTGTAGAGATTTTACCAAATGGTCTTGGTTTTTAAATATTAACTCATACCAGGTTCACAGCAGACCTTGCTGTCAGTCATAACCATGACAAGTCCTTGGGTGTTTTGAATGTTGTAGAGTGAGTAAGTGTGTGTGTGTGTGTGTTCCTGCTGTCCAGCTGTTATGTTTGTTCATTCTGTCCTTGCCGTAGGAGTTTCACAGAGACTCCTTTGTCTCTTCACAGCCTCTAAATAAGGATGTGGTCACCAGCCGCGTGATATCAGGGACCCCCAAAGAATCTGTGGAGGCTGCTCCTGCTCCTGCTGCTCAGACCCCAGTGGACCACCAACACTCACCCTCTCCAGCCGTTACAAAGTGGGTTTTCTTATTCTGAGTAACTAATCGATACATGTGACAAATGTTAACTAACTTTTTTTGGCATTTCAGCCATCTGTTCTTTCAGAAAACAATGAATAAATAATTCACTGGCTTATATAATAATGTAAAATGTCTTAACTTTGACTAATATTACAAGTGTATTTCTGGGGGAAATATGAAATGAAAATTGCACATTGTAATATATGTACTGCTTGTTTTTCTTGTATGTTACAGACCGACAACTGTAGAAAAACCTAAAGAGATGCAGACACCTGCAGAGAAATGCTCTGAGACACCCGCTGCTAAAACCGTACCACTGAGCAATCCAGTATCGCTAAGTGTCCAGGTAGCCTGAAATCAGAAACTTACCTTTTTTTTAATAGCAGAATAGTCAGGTTTATGTAATCATATTTGTAGTTGAGTGTTAGGAGACCAAGTGGTACAGTTGGTGGACATCGCTTAGCTGTTTTACCATGATTTAAACTTCTATGGTAAAAACAAGCTCTGATTGTGGCTAGTGTAGTTTTTTTTTTTTTTTTTTAAACAGGTTTTCAGCAGCAAATGTAAAAAAATAAAGTTAGAAAAAACCTCACCTGCTTTGTGGGTTGTACAGAAATATATATCATATGGAACTATTGCGCTCTTGCATCAGTTCCTTCAGCACTTTGTAATTTGCTCAAACTCTTTGACCGCTTATATATGCTGAAGTTCAAAAGTCCGGGGTCAGTAATTTTTTTTTTTTATTATTATTATTTGTTTTTTGAAAGAAGTGAATGCATTTATTTAGCCAAGACACATTAAATTGATCAAAGCTGAAAGTAAAACATTTATAAATATCTATAATTTCTAAATGTATCTTTTTCAAATAAATTGTTCTTTTGAAATTTCTACCCATCACAATTCTGGAAAAATCTATCACAGTTTTCACGAAAATATAAAGCAGCACAATTGTTTTCAACATTGATAATACATTTTTCTTGAGCATAAAATCAGTATATTATGAGAAACACTGAGGACTGGAGGTAATGGCTGATGAATATTCAGCTTTGCCATCACAGGAATACATTTTAAAACAGAATATTTGAAAATATTACTGCATTTTTTTTTATTATTAAATAAATGCAGCCTTACTGAGCAAAAGAGACTTCTAGATAAAAGATCCTGTTCTTGTTCTTTAATGCCTCTTGTTATGCTACATTCTTAATGCAAAGAATGCCATTATGAATTACATTTCATAATGCATAATCGATAACCTTTGTTTAACCAGGAGCCCCGGAAGCCAAGCTATGCAGAGATCTGTCAGAGGATAAGGGATGCACCAACACAGCAGCCATCAGCAGATCCCCGGCCTCTCAGCTCCACCGCTGAAGACATCAAGACTTCTGACTCTGCAGAACGCAGATGCAGAGAATCAGCGCCCGCACCTGCCAAATCTGCAGCGACCACTTGTCCCAGAGAGACCGTGAAACCTCCTCAGAGCGGCGGCACGACAGCTTCCTTCCACCAATCCTGAGGGCCTCGTCTTTGCTTCCAGGACCGAATGGGAATGAAAACTTTGTCAGGGCTGCTCAAAAAAACAAACAACAAAAAAAAAACCAAGTCCCTCTTATCTCACGGTCTCTGTGAGCGCACACAAACACACAGACAGACAGCTTGTCACTGGAATCAGGGCCTACAGACAAAAGCACTTGTGTGCATAAGGGTTCTCTGAATATTTTTGTTGTCCTTTGTCGTTTTGTTTTTCGATTTATAAGATCTTTTGTTGTTTTCCAAGGAAAATGGGATTAATGAACCAGCATCAGTTGGAGATTAACTATTTAAAAACATTGTCAGAGCTCACCTTTATTTTAGGGTTTAATCTTCAAGTAGTGCTGTTGGAAGGAAATACTGATTTTTTTTTTTTTTTTTTTGAATAGCGCTGATCCTGAAACACTTTATTTTTGTGTGTTCTTTCCTTTTTTTTTTTTTAAACTAATATGTATATAATTTTGCTAACTTTGAGTGTCTTGGTGCCGATGCGATTCTTAATCTCGACGGCCCCAGCCATTTCTGCATGAGTGAGACTTTTGTGTAAATCTGTTTTGTTCCGTTTCTATGTTTGGATGTTCCAGCACTGGAGTGACTGTTTTTTGTTGTTTTTTTTTGAGCTCTGAATTATTTTTTTACATGCTAATCCTCTATCAAAGTGTACTGATGTGATATTGTAGCAGGTGTATGTATACCTGTTCTTGTGTGCATGCTTTCTTTTACGTTTTCTTCTTTTCTTTTTAACTTTTTAATGGCACACATTGGTTTGCTGTATCATTTCTTTTCTGTTTTTCCCCTACTCGCCAATAGTGTGGGAAGAATCCGCTCTGATGCCTCTTCCTTCAATTCTGGAAGATCTGAACACTGCAAAGTCCTCAGGTTGCAAGGGGTGAAGTGTTCATGTGCCTAGTCTGCTGTGATCTCACTGATAGATGGCTATATTATTTGCTTCTTAGCTCCGTTTGTTCCCCCAGTGTGGTGCTACGGTTCGTCACATGGTTACTTTGGTGCTTTTATCTGTAGAAATGAAGGGAAAGACACTGACATGCACCAACGTCTATCGTATGACCTTCACAGATTCGCTTTCATATCACCATCACTATACGAGTGGGATTGTGTACATTTTATATAGTGACGTATACATCAAGAGCTAAAAGATCTGAGCCTTCAGCACACATGGACCAGCGCTGTTTTGTGGGGTTTCTCCTTTATGCAGACTTTGCGTTCCAGTGTCACTCTCGGTCATGCTGTTCATTAGTTAAGTTCATTGGTTCTCGTTGGAGTTAGAAATCGTCTTGGGCCGAGCAAGACAGTCCGTTTTTTTTTTTTTTTTTTTTTTTTTTTTTTTTATGTCTTCCTGCAGCGTGGAGCACGTGCAGAATGCTTTGAGATGTTCGTCATGGTGTATGTTGTTTATATTCTCTTGTATTTTCCCTGTGAGTTTTTTTTTTTCTTGGTTAATCAAAAAAGAAAAAAAGAAAAGTTTTTGTTGATTTTTCTGACTTCCTGAATGCAACTGATCATTTTTCCATCAATAAATGAAGCATACCATGGGTAATGTAATGAAGGTTTCATTACATTAACCTTAAAGATGTTTAAAAAAAAAAAAAAGAAACAAATTAAAAAGAAACATCACATATAAATTAACAGTGTTTGAAAACTTGAATTTTATTTAAACTTGAAAAAAAAAAAAGTCTCTGCCTTAACTTTTTAGATGACAGTTTGGAGTTTTTTTTGTTTGTCGTTTTCTTTCTTTCGGTTCCCAAAGTGTAGAAAAAAGGATGATGTGGTTGAGGCGTCACGAAGCCTTCGTCACTACATTTGTGTAGCACAATACTTTTGGGATTGAGGTGGGATTCTCATTTTGTTTTGTTCTCCTCTGTGTAAATGCTTGTAGTCTAAACTGTAGTACATGTATACACTCGGATGTGTGTGCTTTCTCTGTACAGATGTAAATAATTGGAAAATGTTCAAATGGTACCCTAAAATTGGTTATGAGAAAATGTATGGGAAAAAAATAAATAAATGTTAATGAGAAATTTTATGTTTGTTAAGTAGGCTTGGTTAAATATTCTCAATGTTGGTATAATCTTGTGGTCACCAACAGTATGACCACAAGATGGCATAATATAAGCAGTGATACTTTATGGAGATATTGTGTTAAGGCTTCAGAACCAGCAGGCCTATCAGCACAAGACTAAAAGATCTCCAGGTCTCAAAGATTTCCTGTATTTCAGTATCAGTCTAAACTCCCGAACACTTAAAGTATTAATGCATAACTATCAGTATACAGACAATATTCTATTACAAGTTATATAATCAGCAAAACAACTGGAATTGGAGATAAATAGCAAAATGCACGTTTATTTAAGTGTTTGGTTTGTCACCTTGGTTTATTTGACAACCGCACTTAAGCTTAATGAACTCAACTAGTTTGTATAAAACTTGATCATATTATCCAGCATCTTCTGCTTCAACTGAAGCAAGAGTCACATGATTGATGTCATATTTTCTGATTGGTAAAATAGTGCGGATTTCTTATTTCAAATTTCTTCTGCATTTGACATAATTTACACTGATTTTTTTTGTTCCTTAACACTGTATTTCAAGATTACAGACATTCCTAAAAACTATCCTAAAAACTATCCTTAAAATCCTTTTTATTTATTTTTTTTTTTTTTAATGTGAGCTCCAATATTAGGACATTATCTTTTTTGAATACAGAAGATTTATTGCTGTATTCACTATTGTTCAAAAGATTGAGGTTTGTAAGATTTTCAAATCTCATTTACATTTATTTATTTATTGAAGTCAAGGACACATTTATTTGACCAGAAATACAGTGAAAAAAAATATTAAATATAAACCTTAAAATAAAAAAGTTAAATATATATTAAAAAAAATACAACTCAAAACACTTGTTTTTATTTGAATATATTTAAAATGTAATTTATTTCCGTAATTTACTATCTGTGCTAGGAACAGTTGCTTAATATTACGATTTTTTTTACGAATGTACTGACACTTGATCAATTTAATTCCAAGCTGATTGGTTTTAACATTTTTAAAAAAATGTTATTTACGTTCATGTTTATTTATTTAAATATAAATGTAACCTGAACAGGTATTGTCATTATGAAATGATTATTTATGGAAACATAAACAGAGTCGTTCTGTCGCCCCCCAGCGGCTTTAGAAATCACTGCCTTGCGTCATGAGAGAGTGACAGAGAGAAAGAGAGGGAGAGGGGCTCGAGAGACGAACACACACACACACACACACACACCGCTCCGAGAGGCGAGCTTCAGCGCACTGACAGTCCACATCTTACACTGCTGACTCTAACGGCGGAGTCTCTCAGATATGGCGGGGCTTCGTTGAGAGGCACAGAAAATCTCCGAGCACCGAGCACTTCGTTCCTGGACACGCGTCTCCCGCAGCCCTCCTTATGCACCGCTGCGACGCGGAGAAACGGCAGCAGCGCTGAAAGAGTCGAAGAAAGAGGACGAGAGTGATTTTTACCCCCTTGAACGGACAATGGCGGACCGTGATGCGCTGCCCCTTCCATTGGAAGTGAGGGCCAGATTGGCTGAGCTGGAGCTGGAGCTATCCGAAGGTATGGTTGACATTATAAATGACTTATTTCGTTCGACAATACGGTTGTTGCGGAGGATACGTTAACGGCCCCCTCCTCTCATCTCCTCCTCCTCCCACCCCAAATCCCACCACCATACCAACACAACCAGCACCAGATGTTGGAGCCAATTATTATCCCCGCAGCAGCGCTGAGGTTGTGTTCAGAAAGGCGTTCGTTTGCTGTAACTCCCGCCGCATTTTCTTTGTTACAATGTATCTATTTGACCTTGAGGAAACCATTCAAAGACTTCAGAACTGATTTTTTTCCGTTAGGATTTTGAAAATGTGTGTCCCTAGAGACCACAGTCTAAATACCGCCGTGGAATCATCCTGTACCCGGTGATATTTTTGCATTTCTGTGGCTGTGTTGTTATTTATGCCAGTGTAATGTCTTCAGTACACCAGCAGTTAGGTAAATAAGCAGTTCCCCACAATTGCATCGCCAAATATGCCATCTTTACACTGCAAAAGCTGCATCTAAAGCTGCATTTATACCACAAAAAGATGCTGCTTAGATGCTGCTTAAATTAATTTCACACAGGATATCATACATATAATAATTAAATATTAATAGAGTTTTGGCTTTAAATTTGGAATTATGAATGTAGAAACATCAAAATAATGGATGTCTGAAAATATGTAATATGACAGCATGTCATGACAGCAACAAAGTTTCATTCTGTCTGATGCCACGTTCATATAATTTTTCTTATGACTCATACTGTAGCCTATATTTTTGTTTAGATGCCGAATAACTCCAAACTTATCTAATTATAGTTTTCTGTTTCCATTTCTATTTCATAACCAGATTTTTCATTGCATTTGAAACATAAAAGACACATAATGCAAATATACAGGAATTTCCCCCAAATTTTCATTTATTAGACTACAACATTAAAACCAATTTAAAACACACACACACACACACACACACACACACACACACACACATATATATATATATATATATATATATATATAAATATATATATATATATATATATGTATATATATATATATATATATGTATATATATATATGTATATATATATATATATATATATATATATGTATATATATATATATATATATATATATATATATATATATGTATATATATATATATATATGTATATATATATATATATAAAATGTGTGTAATAATGCATATAATAACTATGCATATTTAGTCAAAAAATAGTTGTACAAATATAGATATATATATATATACACACACACACACACACACACACACGTACACGTATATACTAGTTTGAGATGGGCTGTAAATTGTTTATTTACCAATTCTTGGATCGTCATTGGTTATTGGATGTTTAACATTGGGTCTACCAATAAATTGTTAGTTAGGGGAAAATAAATGAATGGTATCAGTATTGGCCAAACCAGTAATTAGTGGCTCAAAGCTGGTAATTTTATTATGGCTTTTAATGCAGCACTATGTGATTTGGTGTCATCCAGAAACACAGGCATGTAATATTTGTATCGTGTATCATGATGAGAATCTTGGAATCTGACATAAGCAAACAGAATTGAGTTGAACTGTTTGCTAATGTTCCTTTTCCCCGTTTAATTCTAGCGCCTGGTGGTCCTTTGTAATATGTGTTTGTGTGTGGCATGTGCGATTGTCTGCTGTGTGTAGATCTGAACCATTTAAGGCAATAAGTGCTCGTGCATTTGTTAACCCTGCCTCAAAGTTCTAGCAGACAGCAGGCCTGCACCAACCAGTGTAGTGAAAAACAGCATCATTTTATATAAAAAAAATGACAGTCAGTGGGATTATTGGGCAGATAAATCACATCTAATCTTTGTTTAGTGTTAAATCTGTTTTACAGAAGGCATTTTGGGTTCTAAACTGTCTTTTACATGTCAACAGTTGGTGTATCAGTAACTAAAAAAGTTAGATTACAAACCTGCTTAAAACATCTTAAACCAGCTTAATTAAGTTGGCTGGTTTTAGAGGGATTTGAAAGCTGTCCAGCTGAGAGACCAACTGAAAACCAGCTTTAAACTATCTTAGAATAGCAGTTTTAAGCTGTTTTAAATGAACATTTTCAGCTAAATTAACAGACATTTGTGAAAATTAGTTGTGTTTGCCTGAAGGGGTAGCCAAAGCAACAGCTGCTTGAGTGTTTATTATGGGATGGTAATTCGATAAAACAAAAGTCATGTCACTCTTTGTCACTTTAGTCTAAATTTACATAACAGGTATGTCAAAAACTCAAAATGTTTAGTTCATGGTTTGCGCAAAAGTCACACTCTAAACTAGTCCTTCATTTCTGAAAGCCATTTTTAATTCAATATTTCTGGTTTTGTAGTTGTAAACAGCTCTAGAATGGCAGTGTGTGTTATTTTGATTGCTCAAATGGCAAACACATCTTTTGCGTTCTATTCAGAGCCAAACGTAATTTCAGCCATACTTCACTTAAAGATGATCACAGGCTGCTCAGTCTGCAAGTGGACACGAGTATTTTTAGCCGCCCTTCAAGCTTCGTTAGCCTTAATCAGCTCGTTTTGCATTTAAACGTTTTGCCTCACTTTATGATTGTGGTGGAGGGGAATATTCTGGCTCGGTTCCTTCTTTCTGCAGCACTGTATGATTCCTCTGAACCTCTGCTTGTGTTGGTGTTTGTCTTTGTAGAAATAAGATGCTCCCTTGCCATTCCAGCTTAGCTTGTGATGCTGTTTAGCACTGCGCTCATGGAGAGGTGATTATCTCAGTGTGTTGGCACTGGATGAAAGGCCTGGAAATTGCCGAACGTCTGTTTGCTGACCTATAATGCCCTTAAGGACAATATTGTGTTTGTAGCATTGGTTTACAATGTAACAAATGTATTGTGTGTTTCGCTGCCTCCATTGGTAACTCCATCCTCGTTTTATTAATGCTATGCATGTTTTACGTTAGGTTTGTTCACGTCGATTTTGAGTGACATGGTTTGGAAATCATCCCCAGATTGTCGAGAGTTTCCCTCAGTGGTCTTCTGTCTATGTTGGCAGACTCTTAATGGACACTGATTCTTCAAACTCAGTATTAGTCTGGTTCATGCCAAATAAAGGATTGAATGGATCTCATTTCACCCTCAGGATAAAACTGTTAGTAAGTGAAAAGGTTAAGTTGTTAAACACGGGGCATGCTGGCTGTGGAAGAAAAGAACCCCTATCTGACCCTGATTTGAGGACTTGCCTGTTGAGAATGTCAGCACAAATGACTGTATCTGTATGTGAAGATGTTTTATTATGTTTTGTTTGTTGATCTCATTTTGCACCCTTGACTTTAATATTCATAGATTTATGTAACTTAGGAATGTTTCATCACAAAAGTCAAGATCTTTCTCCAAAGAACCAAGTTTTCTTTAGAAGAACAAGTAGAAATAGTTTATTAGTATCAGGTAGTATAAGTACAAGTAATATAAGTATGTGTGTGTGTGTGTGTATAAAGAAGTTCAGAAGTTAGGGGTCGTAATGTAATGCTTTTATTCACCAAGGACGAATTGATCAAAAGTAAACAACGGCTTTTAATGTCACAACAGGTTTCTATTTCAAATAAATGCTGTTCTTTTGAAGGAATACATCAAAGAATCCTGGAAACAGTGTGTTAGGAATTTCACAAAAATATTAAGCAGCAACATTGATAATAATAATGTTTCTTAAGCACCTAATCAGCAAATTAGAAGGATCATGTGACCTGCTAAATGGCTGCTAAATTCAGTTTTGCCATTAGTGGAATTAATTACATTTTAATATATGTTAAAATGGGGGGGGGGGGTATATTGAAATATTTTATTCCGAAGTCTAAAGAAGCTGGATTTTTTGAGTATTTAGCCAGTGTTCCTGTATGGCAAATGCAGAAGAGAGAGGAAGTGATGGAATGTTGTGAGGTATGTGAGGGGCTCTGATGAGAGCTGACAGGGGCTGTGCTGTGGGGTCGAGGCGCCGCGTGCGGTGCAAGATAGCGGTGCTGAGGTTGTGTCACTGCCAGTCACCTGTGCTTGGACACGGGGAGATCATGACATTTGCCAAATGCCATAAATTATTGGGCATAATACAGACAGACAGATGGCATCTCACTGCTTTACCTACAGTTTAAATCCTGTATTTGTCTTTGCTAGCTTTTGGTTAATTTTGTGAAGGTTTAGTAGGGAATGTATGGTTTGTTTACCTATAGAAGCTATTAACAGATGCTGTAGCTGACATCACTTCCTCTCTCCAGCTCTTTAGTCTCTGTGGGAGCAAATGCCACGAGTCCCGGTTTTCCCCCACTCCCAGTATTCCATTGAAAAATGAATATTAAACAGCACTTCCCTGTTTACGGCATCACATCCTTGTATATCTCACTTTCTCATGATCCAATGTAAGTTAATGAACTAAAACATGCCTTATACAACATCCTGATACATTAAAATATTGATTTGTTTTAGAGCTTTGAAAATGTGCTTAGGTCACAATGCAGACTTCGTTTTCTTCATGACTTCGAGACTCTTTCTTGACAGGTTTCATGAGATAAGACACCATTTAAGAAAGCAAACCTGCACTTGCATCTTCATGAGGCATGATAAAGGAGATCTATTACCGCAAATCTCCTTTGACTGCTGTTAGACTTGTGGGATTATGTCATCCGACTGACCTCCAAACTGCTTATCCGCCACTTTCATCCAATCACTGTTGTCCGTTGACCCTGTGACCCCGCTCCCCACTCAAAGCAGATGTTAAGATCTAATTGAGAGGACTAGTCAAACAAAGTTGTTTTGCTTTGTCTAAACAAACATATAGTATTTCACAAGCTTGTACAAATTGCAGTCGCACAAGAGACTTGGAAATCTTGTTAGCATGTGTTTCATATGCTCTACCTTCTGATAACCTTAATAATATGATACCGAGACTAGAGTTACACAAGTTCTGTACATGCCTATAGACTTCCAGTTTCCCACATGTTATGCATGTCATTTTTCTCGTTGTAGTAGTTGTTGTTGTTGTCTCTGTTGGAAGAGTGTCATCATCGGATGCCTACGAGATAATCTTGCAACATCAGTCCGATGTGGCATAACTGGAGCCATCGATGTTGAGGGAGACGTATGGACAAGCTCAAACTGTTCCATTTCATTCCAGTCCAAGCTTAAACTGCTTGATTTTATTCATAGACTGAGACTCACAGACACTTAATAAACGTTCAAATTTGAACCATTTATTATCGTGGAAGCCACTTATTGCCTTATGAAAGGTAGTAAACAATTTCACACCTTGTCGACTTGCTCCACAGCTTCAGTGAAGCTAAATCTGTTCCTGCTCTTGGAGGACATTTCTTATACAGGGAATTGAGTGCATATTTTTAACTGTATGACTGTGTAACTTGTAAATGCTGCATTTGTAACCAAGCCCTCATTCATCATGAACACAGCTGCTTCAAAGAGCGCCTGTTTGGCCTGCTGACCGCTTTGCAACCACATCCGGCTCACGCTGACCTTTAACCCCACCATTAAGCGAAAGGTGTAAGCTCATTTCCTCCAAACCTGCCGCCTGTCCCGATTAGAGAAAAAGTAAAGGAAATAGGAAGGGAGATACCTGGTGTTTCGTTTGTTCCCGAAATAACATTATTTGCTTCTTTGTAGCAGCTGAAAGTGTGTAACTAGGGCATTGTTTCTTTTTCCATTTCCAAACACCCCTTTTTATTTTTACCCAAACTTCTTCCAAATTCCGCAAAAAAATTTATGCGTTCTGTTTTTTTTCCCATTTTAATTGTTCTAGACTCTGTTTTAAAGGGGTCCTATTATGCTTTTTCACTTTTTGAATTTTAGTGAGTGTGTACTAGTGACTAATTTTAAGTTATGTTTGGGCAAAAAAAAGATCTACAAAGTTACAAATCCCAAAGTCCACTCCAAAGGGAGATTAAAAAAAAAATCCCTTTTCTGGAACTACAACGAACAGTTCGTTTGGACTACAATGTTGTTTTCTGGGTTTGTGATGTCACAAAGTGGCCCATTAGAATATAATTAAAATTATTCCAGTTTATGGTAATTTAAATGGTTGGAGGGTGGGGAATACATTTTTAAAAACCTGAAATACATTTTTATAAAATCAATTAAATAGAGATTATTACAATATTATGAAACCATTCAAATGGAATCCAGAAAAATAATGAAAATCACAGTATTTGACAAAAAAAAATGAAACAAAACTATTAACTATTATTTTGCGCATATTTTACATTATTACAATTCCTTTCTCCCCAGTCTGGCACAAATGGCTCAGTTAGTTACTGGTTTGTGATTGGTTAGCTGTCCCAGTACGTTGTGAATGGCGAACAGCTTAGACAGTGTTTCAGTACTGCCACGCCCCTTTCCAAAGCAGCAAGTTCTGTCTGCTCCGGTATAGTCAAGGATGACGTCAATATGACATCAATTAGAGCAGATTCAGACCCCAAGAATAATGAACAAGAGGATCGATCAGAATCTTTACATGCACGAATATTGCAAGAAATATAGGTAACGTTATTGTTGGTTTTGTTGTTTTTTTGGCTAAATCACTTTTTCGAGACGATGTCAACAACCACTTAAAAATAACTGCATGCACCATGTACAGATAAGTGCAACGGTAATATATATTATGTTTATTGTTCTTTAATTCTAACATTATAACGTTAATTGCAGTGTAACCGTTATACAGTTTAATTTATTTATACCACAGTCTCATAATTGAAGTGTAAATTCTGCAGATTACATCATTGTCCAGTACTAATGGACACAACCAAGCATTCTAACCATGACCTCACCCCCCCCAGTTTTAAGGTAACTACTCTGACGAAGGGCTGTAATTCAGTCGTTAAGCCTTGATACACTCGTAATTGGAGGTGAAAGTGGCATTGAATGGGTTTAATAAGTGAAATATTTTACCACGTTAGATTGCACATGTGTTGGGTTTGGTGTTAAAACGTACCAGATGTCTGCATTGCCCTTCGTGAACCTTGATGACTACATGTAGAGTGAAGGCTCGATTTGTTTCAGATGGAAATCTTCAACCCTTCTGAAAAAATCTGCAACATTTAGGTCTTAAAATCGGAGTGTGTAATTGTTTCGATATGTGTACTTGCTCTATCCAAGCCTTAAATGCAGAGAAAACTATAAGAACTCTTGAAAGGTGTAAACATGAATGGTGCTATCAAAATATTGCTCTGTACTACAGCAACACTGACTCAAGCGATGGTGTGAGTTTGGGGCCGGACTATCTGTTTATTTGACCAATGAGTGTTCAGGAAAAAGTTTTACTTGCAAAACTAGAATTGGCACAGTTCTATGGCTTTCTTTTCAGAAAACAAAAGAAGATATTTCGATGGAGGTTTCAGCTGTCCATCTAATGAAAATATTGGTTTGTATAGACAAAAAATAAAGTTGCATTTTTTTAATTAGGCTAGTAAAAACCGTAACAATTTATAATAGCTGTTTTCTGTATATTTAAAAATGTATTTAATTAATCAAAGCTGATATTTTAGCATATTTTATGCATATTAAAATCATTTCAAGAAATGCTTATTATTATTATTATTGCAAGTTTTGAAAATGCTTAATATTTATTTTTTTCAGGATTTTGTTTTGATGAATAGAAAGTTCAAAAGATTTTGAAATTTTCTGGCACTTTTGATCAATGTAATACATTTGTATTATTATTCTCATACTTTCTTTAAAAAAAAAAGTTGTTTTAACACATAATTAATTTCTTTCATTAGCAAGTGCAAGCATAATTTTTACTATTTCTCATGCTCATATTGGTTGTTATGGTTGTTATGATAAGTGTGCTATTGTTCTTGAAGACAATGCATTTGCGTGGTTTGAAGGAGGATCCCAATACATAACTATGACCTCTTTTGTCAGTAAGCAACCACCTAAAGTAATACCCTAACATTTTGCTTTGGCCAAGCACCACTCACAATTTCTGTCCTGGATGTTAAATTGCTGACATGCGTTAAGAGTGGCGTAGTCACATGATCCTGCAGCCGACAGACAACGGTTGCACAGCTGGACGGCAGCAGTTTTACTGTCCGTCTCCTGTATGCGTCTCTGAAGCTGCTATAGGAATGCAGTCATGTGGTCTCAATCAAGTCCTCTGTTTACATCACACTACCGCTCGGGAACAATGTGCTTGTGTTTCCAAGCCTTTGGAGACCCCTTCCCTTTCTCTTATCTGTCCGCAGTGCTTTGATCGGTATCATTTCTCAGTTTAAACATTTCGCTCATAGTGAATACTTCATAGAGCTATAATAATAAGGAAATGGGTGAGAGACAGTGAGGAACAATCTGATGACGGACATATGGAATTTACAACAGGATTGTTTTTTAATAATAGTGCCCTTTTATAATAGTTGCATCTTTAGATAAAGCATTGGATAAATATTTTGGTGATTACGTCACTTGTTTTTAAGATGCTGTGCCAAGCAGTATTATTTGAGATAAAATTGCTGTTTATATACAGGTGCATCTCCAAAAATGTGAATATCATGAAAAGGTAAATTTTTTTGTAACTTATTTAAAAAAGTGAAACTTATTTATATTCTAGATTCATTACATGTAAAGTAAAACATTTCAAAAGTTTCTTGTTTTAATTTTGACCTTCTGTGACTTACCCTCTTTGCGGAGCAAAGTAAAAGCCCTATAAAAGTGCATCCAGAATCAATATTCTTTTTTTATACCCTTCTCAGCTCTTTCTTATAATGACTGTAATGTTCACTAATTACACTGATGAATAAATATCAATTGCAGCAACAAACCTGGGATTTCACTTCCAAATCACTTTAGTAATGATATAATCAGGGACATTGTAGTGTAGAATAGGGGACCTTTAGGTAATGTATTAGTATTATGTTAAAAGCAAATATGATTTCTGAATGATTAAAGCCATTTGTTTAAACACAGGACAAGTGGGGCGCATGTTTGACCCCTGTGGAATGGAGAATGTGAATGGATATTATGCCACCTGTAATTACAAATGCCTGTCCGACCAATGAGAATAAAAAGCATTTCTGTTATTTATACCATTTAGAACGGCACTGTTCAGTGTATTCGGGATTTGCGTGTTTGTAACGGGCCCTTCCCAACCGTGAATTTAGCCAAGGGCAAGCTGCCAAATATGTGACTTTGTACAAGTTTAAATATCAATGACAAATTCTGGAATATCAGCAGGGGGATGCTTGAAGGCCATATTTAAAAGAGACTCTGCTTAGGATCTCTCCACACGGACTGAAATAAAAAAAAATAAAAAAGCGAGTAGTTGGCTAATGCTCACTGTTTTCAATTTCACATTCCCTGCTTGGGAAAGAATGTTCTTTTGTGTTTTTGGACACTGCAGCAGGGGTTGTTAAAGTTTTAGCGGCCACAGATTTTTACATTTTGTTCTGAGGCACTTTCTAGAAGTTGGACAATTGAAAAAAATGTTGTATTGAGATTTAAACGGAATTGAATCGCATAGAGACAACATTAATGGAGAGTAAAAAACTGGAAATAGTGAGGGTTGTTATCTACAACCTACACGGACAGCTCTTTTTCGGAGGAGAAATAGTTTGTGTAATAATCAGTGTTCTCAGTGATCCGTGACTAAATACGTTTAGTCATTTACTTGACTCCGCCCACTGGGAAATCCAATTGGTCCGCTTACTTTTGACCCACTTTTGAGTTTCTGTAATTTGACATTTTGCATTTTGCTAAGCTAATGACAGAATATTTTAATAAACCATTAAAAAACTATTATTTGTATTAGTTATTATTTTGTTTATTTAATGTTTTAGCTGATGTGTTTATTGATGTTTTACAGTACTAAAACAAACATTAAACATATAAAATAATACTATAATAATAATAAAATAATACAAATATATATATTTTTGATTATTTCGCTTACAGAAGTTTTTCGGTATTTAATGAAATATAAATATTTATAGTCAACTGAATTTAATACACTATACTCTCGTAAGCAATAATAATAACTATGTTTATTAATTCAATTATTTATCTTATATGCTTTTCAGTAGTTTATGAAATATAAGTACATTCATAGTTGATTTAATTTAATTAACAGTACTCACGTTAACATTGAATTATTTTTTTTCATATTATTACATATTTTATATTTATCATTTTATATTATTAAGTTGTTATACTTTTATTTTCATTAAATTATTTTGCCTATCAGTGCTTTTTGGTATTTAATGAAATATAGGTAAATGTAGAGTGAGCTATTTTCTGCTGAGCTTGTTGAAATTCTCGAACATTCTGGAAATTCTAGGATTGCTGTATCCATTAACTATATTTACATAAATTCTTTGGAATTTGGTTCAGGCGATGTAGTGTGGTTTTTGAAACGGGCATCGCAAATGCTTTCTATGTAGGCGGCCTTCTAGATTTTAGAACAGGGTTACTGTGATAGGATAGATATTTTGTATCCTCTCCAATATTTTCCAACAGATGCTGACAGATCATTTGGCTCGTTATCTAAACCATCAAATCGACGAGCCCCTTGCCAAAGGACTTGGGAACAATCTCATTTTACCAAGGCAAACACAATATCATGGGCGGTTAGTGCTTCGGGAACCGCGAACGAATGAAAGCAAGAAAGATTGAGGATTATTGAGCCATAGCAGATCCAGACTCTTTCAATGCAGAACTCTTCTTTAATTATTCAGCTATGGCAGCCCAGAGGCCCTGCCTCTATGAGACTGTGGACACATTAAGGCCTGTGGATGACAATGCGCTCTATTCATAGGCCGTCTCTGAGCAGGCCATTTTTAGAGCTCAGGAGCATGTGAAAGCTGTGGTATGAGAATGCACTGTGCTTTGTCTCACAGGAGTGTGGAGATGTGTGGAGCTGCTCTCTTTCGCCATCAGCCAGGCTTGCTACGAGTCATGAGTCTTTTATTTATTTATTTTTTTGCTTATTTGAGCCACATCTGTGACTCACACCGTGACCTAAATTCACGTTTAAAAGCACCTCTGAGCTTGTACGTATCTACAGTGTGTTTTTGGATGCAACGGGTTGAAACCTCTTTCCGTCACTGCCGATACATCATGTGGTTGAGGCAGATTTTGTGAGCAGATTTTGATGTGTGGTTCTCCTCCTCTGAGGTCTGCTGTGTGATGAATATTGCATGAATTTGTGTGGCTGTTTTTTTTTTTTTTAGAAATGCTACCTGGACGAATCTTTCTAGACCATCTTACGGTCTTCTCATAAGTTCATCGCGGCCATCATTGCAGTTTTAACCTTGCTGGCGTCATCCTAAGCACATGTCTTCTGTTGGCAATTAAGGTGTTCATTTCAATGTGGCGGAAAAAGCTGGTTCTTTCATCTGTGTCTTAATGCACTCCAGGCACTTTGAGAGAGAAACATGTGCCCAGAGATAAGACTTCAATGTTGATACCAGTCTCACCGGTATAATGGACCCCCTTACTGATGGATCTGATCTTTATGTTATCGAATGGAAAAAAATTCTGAAGGAATCACATACATATACTTTTTTTTCCTGCTGTGTCAGAGGTGCTCTTAAAGGGGAAGTTTATCCAAAATGAATATTCTGTCATTATTTTCTTTATTTTAATTAACAAACCTGGAAAAAAAGTTTCTGTTGAGAAACACAATTCAGTTTTTTACAATAAAAGCATATAGTCTTCAGGCACAGTTACATTCCTAAATGCACCTTTGTAGTTTGTATGAATTGAATTCCAAGTCTCCTGAAGCCATATGTTTTTTTTTTTGTGAACGGACCAAAAAATAAATACATTTATGAATTGCCTGTCTTTCATTTCATGAGGGGAATTTGAATTTTATTGACTATGCAATTTGAATCTGAAAGACAATAAATGGATAAGGAGATCAGAAGAGGAGATCAGAATTGACTGAATTGCAATTTGAAGAAATTCAACACAGGTAAAGCAATCTGGGAACTGAAGTGTTCTTTCCTCCTTTGTTTTCTATCTATCTATCTATCTATCTATCTATCTATTAGGGGTGTAACGATACAAGTATTAGTTAGGGCTGGGTATCGTTTCAGATGTCCTGGTTCGATTCGATTTCGATTCTCAAACACTAGATTTGATTTGATTCTCGATTTTTTTTATTACATTCAGTGAATATATTTTTAATACAAATGCTATATATATTTTTTAAAAATAACTGTAAACATCAGTTTACAAATGGTGAATTAATAAAAAAGCTAATTGAGAACCATAGGCCTGTATTTTAAACCTATAATTTTTTTGTATAAGGTCCTTTTTTGAACAATAATAGGCCCCTATAAAATGTTCGTCTTATTTTTTTATGGTAATCAGATGAAGGTAAAAAATCAATAAAGGGATAGTTCACCCAAAAATGAAAATGACATGCTTATCTGCTTACCTCCAGGGAATCCAAGATATAGGTGACTTTGTTTCTTCAACAGAACACAAATTATGATTTTTACTTCAGCCGGTGATTAAACCCTGCGGCATGTGACGATACACTGATGTGTAAAGACACAAAACGATCAGTCTGTGCAAGAATCTGAACAGTATTTATATAGTTTATTTTTTATTTTTTTTTACCTTTGATTCACCCAATGTCCGAACTGTTTGAACTCTTGTGAACGCGCTTCACAGCAGCAAGCGCATGAGGCATTCTTCTTCTTCATTCATTATGGCGGATCACAGACTTATAAGTGCATTACTGCCACCTATCTCTCAAGTGGACCATTGACACTCCTAATTGAGATTGTAGATAACATGTCAATGGTCCATTTGAGAGATAGGTGGCAGTTATGCACTTATAAGTTTGTGATCTGCCATAAAGCAGAAGAAGAATGCTTCATGCTTTTTGTGCAGCCCTAGTGTTCGTATTGAACCATTCGGTACAAGGCTTTCGGTTCAGTATGCAGAGCCGTAGTCTCTCTTCCATGTACCTGACTGCCTGTGATTCATTACAATCCTCCGACAAGAAAGTTATCCATATTATTCCTCTCGTTATTCCAAGTCCAAGCTTAATCCACTCATTATTTTCAGCTTGATGTCATGGTGACAGATGACAAATGCAACTGTGCATTCTGACTCGAGTTAACTCGCATAATAACTTCGACTGTTTGCCCTTTTGAACTATAATATAGATCGCTCGTGCAATGCCATGGCCGCTGACGTTATTTATTTGCTAACATCTCTGTGCTCTCTGCTCTGCGTCGAGTCTGAATCTGACCACTTAAACTTTAAGATTAAACGGTTCATTTATATTATTATAAAAATGGGAGAAAATGTAAAGCCCGGTTTGGCGGTCGAAGTGTTGAAGCTAGCTGTATCAAACTAAAATATGCTTTAACGCAATTTGAGCGTCATCGAAAACATTCATGTGACAGTTCAACTCAGATTGTGTTGCTGATTTGAAATATATTAAATATTAGTGTGTCAAGTATGCAAGCATTATCACCATGCGTGCACTTGCATTAACTGTCTGTGCGCTCTGCTTCTAAAGGCAGAGAGAGAGAGAGAGAGAGAGAGAGAGAGAGAGAGAGAGAGATTTTTTTTGGCTCACTCTTTTCTTTTCCTAATTTTACAAGTTGCAAGTTACAAAAAACACAATCAGTGTTTGACCCGTACGGGTCCCGGGTCGATGGGCCTCGGGTGCACTGTGAAGACCTCTATTTCCAATTCATGTAGGCCTGTTACATTCTTATTTGTATTAGGCCTATTATTAACAGGTCTATTATACAATGAACTATAGGCCTATAATTAAAATATTAACACTGCAGTCATCAATAAAAATAAATAAAATAAGTTTTGTGACATTTTATTTTCATTATGTATTGGCCAAAAGAGAAATATTAAGGGAATAAATTAAAACAGTTAGCTATATACCGTTTTCAACATATGTTGACGTATGAGAAGTCTCTCGTCATGCCGTCTTTGAGAGAATTTGCTATCGTTAATGATGAAGAAGTAGTGTTGATAAATATCAATAATGTTTTATCGCCCAGGCCTACAATGATGTACAATTTTATGCAAAAGACCACAGAATTAAAGGATTGGATTGATGGGATGATTGCCAAGGTGATTATTGGATTGCTTCAGTGATATATTAAGTTCTAACTGTTGAACAATAAAAAAATGACAAGGATGTTAATTTCTTTGAATGCAATTTAATTTTACTTCCTTGCATTCAAATTCTAACTGCAGTTGTGCATCCTTTTTGCTACTTCAATTCAGGGATTAAATTGGAATTTAAAAGCCATCATCAGTTCACTTCTGGATGGCACACAACCCGACACATATTTAAAAATGGCCTGCCAATCAGTCATATCATTGGCGTCAAGTCTGGTGGAACATCTTCATGAACAAAGATTTGAAAACTGCAGTGGTATTTCCCTTTAAAATGCTGAATTGCTTCTACTTCACCTAAAACCACCTTTAAAAGGTCATCTTTGATGTTATTTCTTCTGTAATATGCTTTGCTCAACCTATTCGTGATTCGTACGCACTTTAATGGAAGTTCAATGTGATGGAACACAAATGAAGTGTTGAAGAATCTCATTCAATCTGTTTTTTTTCGGGGGTCTCAAAAGCTGTGCATTTGAATATCAATGATGGATGGAGTTTTGGCAAGGTATGGTCGACAGACGCTGGCATTTTACACCTGGCACCGTGACGCATGAGCATCCTGTTTTCTAAGGGGAGAGTCCATGTATCCCAACCCCTCCATCAGTGCCTTGGACACTCCAGACCACTCTCTCCAGTTACCTTGATTTCCAGGAATCCAGCTGCTCACCTCTCACTCCACAACTGCGCTGCTGGCCACGTCCGTATTACAGGAAGCATACCAGAACCGATCTCAGTCTGAGAGACTCTCTAAAACAAGAGTCATTTCCACATGGGCCTCTCGAAATAAATCAATACCAGGCTTTAAACAAAAAGTTGAGTTTCTTTCCTGAAAAAAACTGGGGGGATACAAGTGTGGTCTTTTTTTGTTGGAAGTAATCCCCTTTTTCAAACCAACAGAGAATCCGGAATCTCAAAAGAGAGACTAAGCTTCTTTAATCCTTTGTCGTGGCCAGTATAAAAGTCGTATAAAAAGCTGCGGAAATATGAATGTAATGGAGAGAAACCGTTAGGAATTGTGGGAGGTGGGTGGGGGTGAAGGCATGCAGGCTTCTGTGAAGTTCTGTCAAATGCATCCCCACACAGTAAGTCTGTTGTGTGAAATAAGGAACGCTTTGCCATGATAATGTGATGGCTTGAACTTGGGTTGGGTTGACATTTTATTCTGCAGTTAGTTGGTCAACCCCCCCCCACTGGACTTTGTGACATTGCTACCTCTGTTTCTTCGTTCTGAATATGTCATGACTCCTACATCTACTTGACTTGAAGCATTAATTTAGTCCCTTACAAAGAAATACAATGACATTGCTGTGGTTCTGTTGTATGGAAATATCATAATTACCATTTAATTTTATGGTCTCTTTGGTACTTTGAAGTACATAGGAATGACGTCTAAATGCTATTGTATATAAATATGGTCACAATCACCAGCTATCACAATCACCACCAGCTTAAATTTGATATAATTCATATAAAATAAAATGTTATTATTATTATTCATAATAATGTAATTAATATTTAGAAAAATAAGTTTCTAGTTAAACAGTAATATTATGAAATATTAAAATTTAAAAGATGGCTTAAACCTTTTATTGTATTATTTTATTCAAATTTTTTTTTTTTTGGTGTAGTTTTTGTTGTGGCTTGTTTAGATTTTTTGCTTTGGTTTGATTTTAGCTTGTTTTTGTCGAGTTTTTGTTTGTTTTGTTATTGTAGTAAAAAAAAACACTTTTGTGTTTTTGTTAATAGCTTTCATAATGACTGTAGTAATTACACGTATAAACAACACAAACAGACACAGACAAAGCTTGTCTCATGAACACAAGCCTATTGCTCTTGTGTAATGTGTGTTAAAAGTCCCTTTTTTCTGGTGCAAACAAAGCAGGAAGGTGGGATAATGTTTCTACCCTCCTCTGCTCCCCGCTTTCTCTTTCTTGTTGTACCTCTCTCTTACTCTTTCTCCCTCTCAGTCTGTTTTTCTCCCTCGACTCGGCGCGGTCAGGCGTGGCACCTCGTTCCCTGGGTGTTATATTACTTCTCTGCAGGCCCACTCTGTATGTATGTATGAGTGTGCTTGTGTGATTGTATGTCCACTGTGAAGAACGCGTCTTGAATTCAGCTCACACGCCAGCCTCTCCCAGCAGCCCAAATGCTCAGGGATTAAACCGTCCTCTTGAGGGACATTTTGCAGATTTTATTCTGTGTGTCATTCATTTCCTGTAGCAGTGATATCGCCAGCGCTTTTGAAGTGAGGAGTATTTTGTCCTGTGTGTGTTAATGGTTTGATTTAAAGTTGCTCTGCTTTCTGCATTGGATTGTGTGTTTACAAATCCAGACAGTGCATTCTTTTAGTTTTGCTCAGTTCCTTAGCCAGAGAATGAGCTATGATGACCAGCCAAACAGAGATGAGATGAATTGTTTTGTGCAAAAGTCTGCTTAAACCTTTTGTTTTGACTCCTGCATTTTACATCCATAACAACAACATTATATATATTTTTTTGTTTTGTTTTAGTTTTTGTTTTCATTTAATTTTGTTTTGGTTCTGATTGTTTTATGACTCCCTACAAACATATCTCCTAATATTCCGTAAGAAAAAAGGCTGAACTTTATTATTTTTTCTACACTTAAGAGCATAAGGGAACCATAATGACATCCAAAGCTTTGCCCACTAGCGCCATACCATCATAATACAAGCTACAGTACCAGCAAGTAGATGTTTATTTTATTTTTATGTCATGTCCAAATAGCTATTTGTTTATTGTTTAGTTATATTTTTTATATTTTCCCACCCACGTGGCCTTGTTATATGTTGATACATTTTATTTGGAATAACTTGCACAATAATTATGTAAAAATCAGGAACATGCATTAAAAAAGTATATTGGGCCCTAATTTGATTTCATGTTTAGTTGAACAGTGTTTGTGATCATCAGCTGATCACAAGACAGTAGAAGACTCAAGATTCCCCAAGCCCTGCTCAGAATCCCCCGAGGACCCATCTTCTCCCACTGTATCTGACGTAGTTGATTACAATGGATGTCTCTGTGACTAGGTTTATGTGCTCCATGGGGGAACATTCCTGCCCTTATTGGCTATGTTTGCCCTGCTCTCAGTGGGGCTTTCATCTACAATATGTCTTCAGAATTGACTCGTATTAGAAAGAAGAGACGTACTTCCCCGCAGAAACACTCTGGGTGTTCATCATTAGCCATGTGCAGTGTCTTGTCCTGCCCTGTTCAAACAATATTTGGAAACTTTGAATACTAATTGAGTCTCCTGGTGGTGTTTTCCCATTTGCACATGAAATACATTAGCCTTGACATCAATACTTGCCTTGTGCCTTGCTTTAGTTTGTGAGGCTCTAAACTGGAACTAAGAGCCCTCTGGTCATTTAGCATCCTGTGTTCATTCTGCCAGTGTTTTGTGTTTTACTTACGTAAACATTGGTGTTACTTGTTTCTAGGTATGGGCAAAATTAAATACTTTTAAAATTGTCTAGCCTGTGGGTTGCCTGAACAAAGCTTCACTAATCAACCATGTGGTTGGTGGTTGACTAGTTAGTTGCCCATTGCCATCAGTCATGCACAGTCATGCATTTCTTAGCTATTCGATTTGATGACCTAACTGACTATTTATTGACCTCTTCACTAGGCTATAAGGGTGCTTACTAATTACCCCTCTTACTAGCTTCACTGGCATTGTTTTATGGATTTAGACGTCAGCACAGGTAAAGTTACAAAACAAAAACAAACAGCTATTTTAATATATTAAAAAAAGGCAACTAATATAGATTTTAAAATATATGTACAATGCATATATATATATATATATATATATATATATATATATATATATATATATATATATATATATATATATATATATATATATATATATATATTAACCTAGTTGTACTGGACATTAATTGTACATGAAGCACATTTGGTAACATAATTTGTCATTTCTAAGTATTAAAAGAAGATGTCTTGCTTTTGAAAAAGATATTTTCTTTAAGATGTTCTGTTTATATCATATATTTAGCATGTTTGTGTATATTTTGGCTAGGAAAAAAATAAATTTTCACTGTGTTGGAACTAAGACAAAATCCTCAATATGGCAGATGAATGAATGAATAAATGTTTTTTTTATTAATTCACCCCCCCCCCCCCCCCACAACCGTCTCCAGTATGTATCCAGACCCTCAAATCCTCAATTCATTAGCATATGGATGCAATGTTTATGAATGTAATTTGGAGGTAAGAGCGTGATTAATCAAATTAATTTTGGTTAATCGTATTTATATGTGTGCATGCACTGCATGCGCGCATCCATCACTCTTGTTTCCCTCCTCTCTCTCTCTCTCTCTCTCTCTCTCAATTATTACTATTAGATTTCAAATCTCAAACTAAAAATGAAAAATGGCTGCTGCTGCCTTTATCCAAGAGCCTGGTTGCTAGGCAACTCTCTCTCTTTCTCTCCCCGTGAGTTGGACTTTCTGGAGGGTGGAGGATGGTTTCTCCCTGCGGAGCATGTTAGAGTGAATTCAGATGGGGATGCTGCTTGTGTGCCGTCAGCTTGGCCCAGTTTATCTCCTCAGAGAGATGTGTAAAGCAAGCTGCCAGCTTTACGTCAGCTTGTGAAGTTATGTCTGAATGACAAAGTCAATTTTGGAGGCCCGAGATTGGTTAGGAAGTCAGTGAATGTGTATTTTTAATTCCGCCTGCAGTTTAATAAATATTTGATGTCTAAGAGAGGTTTATTATCATTTTTACTGACTGGTTCAACTATGGGACAGACGTGAACTATGTGTTTCAGAACCCAGTGAGCTGCCTATTTAGACAGCATAGTGAACTCTTGTTGTCTAGCTCATATTGAGACACAGACTGTGTATGTTGTGGACCTAAAAACAGATGTTCTCTGTATTATGCAATACACTAGTGGTGCAATTTCAGCTGTGATAATAGTTTTCCCTATTAGATTGTTGTTTACTTAAAGGGCGGAATCCTTTTCAGTGAATCTGCTTTGGTTAGTTCGTACTGTCGTTGAATTGTGAACAATCCGGAGATATATATCTAGCAGCCGTGAGAAAATAACAAGCTTTTGTGTTGCATGAATGAATGCAATATAGACCAACGGCAAGGCAAACAAAGGTTTGTCTTCCCTCCCCCCTGAATACAGTCGCATAATTCATACCAACAGATGTTAAAAGGAGGCAAATGAAATAAATGTGTTTCTAATCATCTCCTCATGGTGTTGTTGTTATTGACATTTATAATAGGCAATTGCCATTTAAAAAGGGGATCATAATTTCACGAAAAATGGCGTGTTCCGGAGCCAAAAAACATGAGGCACAGCTAATGCTAATAGGTTGATATTAGAGTGTAATGCAAATGGCAAGCTAGTGCAAAGTTACGCACAGTTTCCCCTAATGACGTAAAGCAGGTCTTTGTTGTTCTTATTATTCAGACGGGTCTTGTGTTAATCTTTTTGAAGATCATGATTAGTAAAAGGTATTTGTTTGCCTTGTTGTTTTAGGCTGAACAGCAATGACGGTTTGGTCGTTTAGTCTGCTAATTATCTGAGTTCAACTGTCATTTAAAAAATACAGCCTAATTAATTGGTGAGAATTATTAGTCCCTATTTACTTAATAATTTTATGAAGCGTTGTTGTTGTTAACTCAAACTAAAACCAGGTGGTTAAATGACTAATACAGCTAAAATGAAATATAAATATATATATATATATATATATATATATATATATATATATATATATATATATATATATATATATATATATATATATATATATATATATAAAAACCTTGCCTTGGCAGTAATAAAACAAGTAATAACATTTCTAAAAGTAAAACCGAAATAAATATCATTTATAACTAAATGGAAATGTTAAAAAAAAATTTAAACTGAAAATAAAAATATTTTTTTTATGGAAATTTATAGAAGATTTATATATTAATAATTACTGTAGAATATTAGATAGATATTATTGAAATGGTGAGGTAAATAAAATAAATGTATACGGTTTTAGCAGTTAAAGATTCGATAAATCTGGCAGAATCGATTTAGTTTACTTGTGTTTGACAATTTGACAAAATATTGACAGTTTGATTCAATAATTAGTACGTAGGTGCACCAGACATACGTTTTTTTTTTCTAATACATATTTTCATCAGTTAAACCGCTGCCACAAAAGTGTAAAAAAAAACCCTTGTTTTACCTCTATCCCTCACAGCTTTGTTTTCATGTCCAATTAAATTTTTTTTTGCAGCTAATGCTAATAGCTTCACATTAGAATAAAAGGCTGAGTTAATTTAAATGGTAAGTAATGTACATTTTCACCTCATGGGGATTGTGTTTAATTATGTTGCTTAGTCTTTCTTATTAGTTAATCAGGCCTTGTGTGGCTTATTTTTTTTAATTAGTATAAAACATTTTTACTTTCTAGTTTATTGTTAATATGTTGTTTAATCAGTTAGGCCTAAAAGCACAAAAATGTAAAGTAACAAGCTAGCTCATGTTCGTAACTTCATAGAAGTGAAATTCTGAGGTAAATAATAATCCTGCACTAGTTCTGTACACATTTATCTAATAGATGTTGTGTATAATTGTGTGAAAAGTGTGTCTTAGTCATTCTTTTGACAGTTCTTGCGCTTATGTTTCTTTCAGTCAAAGAAATGAAGCCTGTCATGAAAGCTAAAGAGTTTACTTACTGTTAAATACAAGGATCTGAGTGTTTAGTCAGTCTTTAAAACCTTTTCAACCAACAATTACAACAAGGCAAAGAAAAAAGGGGTGTGTGTTAACACTATTTGAGTTTTTTAACAACAACCCGCAGCTCTGCCTGCAGAGACTGTTTATAGAGATGTTTGGTTCTCCTGGGACCGCTGGCCATTTTCAGTAATGTACACTCATCTCACCCTAAAAGTCTCATTTCATCCAGTGCTAAAAATATCTACGTGTGAGGAAATACCTAATTATGCTACGTACCGATCACCAAACACAGCGGGAATGTATTGTGAGCTAATTTTACCCCTAAAATAGGATCTCATGAATGATGAGGCGGTTCACAGGATATACAGTTACCCGTTTTAGAATCCATGTTTCTATTTACATAGTAACGGTTTTGTTTAGAGTTCTTGGTTGCTATGAATATTGACCTGTGGCAAGAACATTGGCATGACACTCTTCCACACCCAAATCTTTTCTTCTCCTCGTCTTCTTCGTCCAGTCATTAAAAATGCATCAGGCCGTCCTGTTTGGATGTGAGTACTGTAGTTGATTGCTTAGTCACAGACGATGGCTGACCGCTTCGAATCATAACTGATTGTATCATTAAAATCACTCTTTTTTTAAAAATGACATTTTACTATCGTATTTCGCGTTAAAAATAAAAATGTATTTTGTGTTTGTGTGTATGGCATTTGTATGAAACTAGGCTGAGCAATGTATTAAATATTGTGCAACGTCATGAATTAAGTGTCATTAAATTAGTTTGGCATCCAGTGTTTGTATCGCAACCTGGTGAGTTCAGTTCATTTCACTCTCCATTTCAGGGAAACTATGCATCGGCATAATTGATGTCGATTATGTAAATATGTCGATTTATGTGAAATGTATTGATTTGAGTTGCACTGGTATACCAGTCTCAATGTATATTTTGTAGGGGTGTAACGGTACGCAAAAATCACGGTTCGGTACGTACCTCGGTTTTAAAGTCACGGTTCGGTTAATTGTCGGTACAGTAAGGGAAAGAAAGAAATGCAAACATTAAACTGCAGGTTGTTTATTACTATAACTACACTTTTTTTAAAAATAGGTACTTTTTAATAAAATATATATAAAATAAAAAAATAATAAGAAATAAAATACTGCTGCAAAGTTCTCCACTAAATAAAATACTCTCAGTCTCAAACCAATATCATATAATAAAATATAATGAAAAATATAAATAACTATGATTACAGTGCAGCATTACAAATCCCAGCTTGTAGGCCTGCTTCACCAGAACCGTGCCATGCCTGCTGCTGTAGGTGACAGGGAGACCACCGACAGACCTCTTGTCTCCATGACAACAATATCTATACTTCATGTTGAGTGTTGTCAACAGTGACGGCAAAATAGACTATGTTTGACAGGTGCAATATTTGAAAATCGATAATCATTCATTTTTTAAATTACATTTATATCTGAATTTATGTCAACCTATAGACTTTCAAACATCAAAGTGTCATGAATTAATATGTGTCTGTGTACAAAATGACATATAAACATATTTTTCAGTTATATTTTGCCTGGAAACGCTTCCAACACGCTTATGAGTCGCGTGAAAAATAGGCGTCGGTTCTATTTCTAGCATGCACGCGTTTTCCGTGCGGCTCGAGCTGCGCCTGAGATGTGCGTCTCACGCAGGAAGTCTGCAAGCTCTAACCTGTTAACATGGGAGCCGAATTAAAAACAGACACGCCACGCGGCTGAGACGCTTGCGCCATGCATCCAGTGTGTCGCCGGCCTTAGAATCAGCTGCAGGCGGGATTTGTGCTGAACGCGGAGACTTCTGCCACTTAATATGTTCATTGGAAACACAAAAATTTACTTATTTTCCGCGCACAAAATATTGCATTCCATCATTCGGTACACACGTGCACTGTACCGAAAGCCCTGTACCGAAACGGTCCGGTACGAATACACGTACCGTTACACCCCTAATATTTTGGTATAAAATTTGCTTATCTACAGTATTGTAAAAAATTGGATTGTTGAAAATAATTGTTACATTAATCAACTAATCGAAACAATGAATCGATAGAAAAAATTATTGTTAGTAGCACCTCTAAGTCAGTTATTTTTAAATTCAGATTATTCGGTTTCAAAAGATTCAGATTAATGTGATTCATAGATGATTTAGATTTATTCAGAATCAGACTAAAGCAGTTCTGATTATTAGGGCTAGTCCAAGTCACAATATTATCTGTCTATCTACATGATCAAAAGGTTGAAAAGTATTTGGGTGCTATAGTTTTAGCTGTATTTTGTGTTGAAGGTGAGTGGTGCAGGTCTGTCTTTGTGTTTTCTAGCCTGTCTGTCTGTTTCTAGATTTGGCCATGCAGTTCTGACACGCTAGAGCAGGCATGAGGGTGCGTTTGAAGCCTGTGCACAAGGCGTTTTGTCTGAGCGGCCCTCCCGTGCTCGTTTAGAGCAGTCTGGCCTCTGTTGTTTCCGGCTCCGCCTCGTACGATACAGGGCGACAGGGATGACTGCTGTACCAAAGCCATCCTCTCACAGATCGCTCTGCGTGTGTTTATCTCTCTCCTCAGCGTTTGGCGGAAAATAAACAGTGCGGTCTTGCTTGATTTCCTCCATTCCCTCTGTCTACCTCTGATCCTCAGGCGAACCTGGACGCGGCTCGCTCTTCATGAGGGTGTCGGGGAGGAGAGGAAAAAGATTTGTCTAAGACGCTTAGAGCTGTTTCCAGCAAGATGAGGGCAGCGGTGCATTGGCTCCTTACCAGATTGGTGATTTCAACTCTCTGCAGAACTAAAACAACTGTGGGGGAAAATCCAGCATGGGATATACGTGCATAGATGAAAATATTTCCAACAGCTGGTCGGGTCACTGCACTCGACCACTCAAGATGAGTTTGTTGATATGCAAAGAAAACAAAATGGCCAAATAAAGGTGAATCTTATGGAGAATAAAAACTGTGTATGTCAAAACAGGAAAATGTGCAGGACTTTAAAGTCAACATGAAGCAGAATAGACCCTATTGCTTTCTTAATGCACATTCCTGCTCTTACTGTGCACAATTCATTGGTGCATATTAAGGGTAAGAGTGGGAATTTTTTGACACCACAAAGTCTGATTCTGGGAATCACAATCTGATTCCAAAGTTAATATTAATAAAAAGAATAATATTATTAAGTAATGAGTTTACCGACTTTGTGTGTCATTTATTTGTGTATTCAATTACTAATAAAATAATTATAAACTATGAATATTTTTTAGTAATAAATCAAGCCCATTGTATGTTAAGAATTATGAGCTAACTAAATATGACTTTATTTATGACTAAATATGAGATTTTGACGTCTGATGATGTTTTCTGTTCCAGGTATACAATTTTCTAAACAATGTATTATTTTTAAATGTAACATTAACATGATAATTTTTGAATGTAAGTTTGGAAAAAAGAAATAAAGCAAAACATAAATGTGAAAAAAAAGTAAATTAAAGTATTTCCAGTGTAGATTAGCAGCAGCGGTTATTCAATGATTAATACTAGGGATGTCAAATTTCGATTATTTCCATGATCGATCGTCGTTTAAATTAACGATCAATTAATCGATTAATCGTTAACCATAATACTGCAAAATGCGTCTATTGCAGGCACGCAGGCAGCGGTATGACAGGATGTGCAAAAGCCACACACACACACAAAACGCTTTCTCACTTGAATTAAAGAGGTTTTAGTCTGAATAAAATGCTAGTAGCAGGATTATAAAATGAATAGATGCGATTATGATCATCAGTGATGTGAATAACGGCGTTATAAATAACGGCGTTACTAACGGCATTACTTTTTCCAGTAACGAGTAATCTAATTGATTACTCTTCTCATCTTAATAACGCCGTTACCGTTACTGCCAAAAAATGCGGCGCGTTACTATAACTGATGATGAAGCTGTTTTTTTTTTTTTTTTTCATCAGACCAACTAGATCTCTGAGCGAGAGGCAAATACTTTTTTTTACTGTTCTTCCTTGGTTAGTAGGCAGAGCACGAGACAAGCGCATAAATGCTGACGATTGGCTGAGGTAGAGTAAAATTTAATTGTAAGCCAATCAGAGGTAGAGTTGGGCGGGTGTTCGAAAGCACGCATAGTAGTGATGGGAATTCGGCTCTTTTGACTCAGCTCACTGAAAAGAGCTGACTCTTTGGCTCACAAACGGCTCTTTAAATGACTTTGACTATAATATTTCAATTTTTTTTACATAATTATTTAATTTCTATAGGCTAAATTTGAAAAAATAGAGTCGGCTCTTCAGATATGCGAGCCAGCTCCAGAAGTTCAACTAAAAGAGCCGGCTCTTAGAGTCGGCTCATTCGCGAATCGCGAACGACTCATCATCACTAACGCTCATGAATTGCGAACAACCCATCATAACGCATAGTCGGACAGGACAGGACACACAAGGAACAACACAAGCCAGTCAGTCAACGAGAGACAGGTATGGCGACGAGCCCAAATAATCCAAAAGTAGCCTTCTCTAAATGGAAGTATAGGCTATACATTACTTTTTCCTTCAAGAAATTAAAGAAACAATAAAAGGAAATATCAAAAGTTCCCAAACATCTATCGTGTTATTTGCATTGATCCACTATATAAACATATCTACATACATGGCATTTGATTGGAGGCTAGTCTCACTTTGTCCCACAGCAACAATTTTTTTTAGATGTGTGTACAATGTTTCATGTTTCTGTTAATAATGTATTGTATTAAGTGTCCATTAAATTATAATATTCAGATTTATCATAAATAATTGAACATGCACATGTATTTTAAGTTCCTTTAAAGAGGGGTAGAGGTGGGGTCACATTTGAGCATTTAAAATTAAATTTTACTTGAAAGTAATGCAATAGTTACTTTCTTAAGTAACTAGTTACTTTTAAAATTTGTAATTGAGTAACTAATTTAGTTACTTTTTGGAAGAAGTAACTAGTAACTGTAACTAATTACTTTTTAAAAGTAACTTGCCCAACACTGATGATCATTTGATAAAATGAAGAGAGCGCGCCATACTTTTGAGGTCATTTTACTTTGTTGACAGTTTCCAATCCCGCACGGAGAACGCTGAACGCGCATCTTTAAATGGTTTTGTGGTGCTCGTTGTTGTATTTTAAAGCACAATTGCAATGTTTTCAACTGACATTATTGTATAAAATTATCCGAAATCTGGAGCGCGTGTGACTGCGCTGCACATTAAGTGAACTACATCGGCGCTGCTGCACCAAAACACAGTTGCTCACATTAATTTGATCCTGCTGGATTCTGTCCTAGAAAATGTCAGATTTTTAAAAATCCGGCATACAGCGCATTAGATCGTGACAGTGCATGCGTGCAGACGAGGATGAGCGAGCGCGGCTTTGGCTAGATTTATTTGGAGGTTATTGCTCATGTCTCATTCGGCACAAATCGAAATGTTTCCATATTCGCAATGTATTTGAATGTTAAACTATTATTTATAATGTAAACTAGGCTTGTACTTAACACGCATTCGCATATAGACGGAAAAGATGATCCTCTTCATATGAGCAAAAACGTCCTTGGCATAACAGCAGAGTGGACCGGTATACTACGGTCTATTTAAACTGAATGCTCCAGGAATGTGTCGGTCACAGCGCCTATTAATCGCTGTTTTGAATCCAGCAATTATTTATTTAGAAATGATAAGATCTGATTATGACAAGTGTGGTATAAAAGCTTTGTTTATTAGAGGAATAATAGGTTAACTGGAAAATGTTAGATCGCGACCATGCTTTTGGACCCCATAGTCTTCATTTACGCAGCTTTGTTCTGGTTTGCCGGTTGGTCACGAATTTCCACAAATTCCGTATATTTAGGCATTGTTTCTTTTCCTAAATCTTCATAGTCTAACCCTCTAATTTCCCAGGTTTATTTTATTATCTTTCGCTTTTAATAACTGTTTTCGCATCTCTTACTGTGGTAAACATGGGAAGGGAAATTAAAGATTTCATGAATTAAGAATTCGTTCGATTTATTAATTTGTTCCCTTATTTCACTTAAATCATGGGTTATTTAGGGAACAAAATTAATGAAACATGGACAATTGCCACATTAATAATTCGTAGGAATGAATTAACAAGTTGTAGGAATGAATAGACTACCTGTCCTGTCACTGTGTCCCGCAGCCCTGCAAAGCGCACGATATAAAACAGTTATATGATGAAATGATTAGTAACTACATTTCTATTACATTTAATGTTGAAGAACTTTTATGTTGTTTCTATTTTAATGTACTTTAAAGTTTAAATCACATTAAAAGCTTAATTTGTACATTGTGAATGAATGATGATGCTTTTATATATCGTCACCGTCACTCACAGCCGCTCGCACGTGTTGAGTGCGCATGAGCCGCACGCAGCCCAACATTGAATCGGTTAACCGACCATCGATAGCCTTAATCGATTGCATCTCTTATCGACAATTAATCGATCATCGATTAATCGTTGACATCCCTAATTAATACAGTTATAATTGTTTTTAAATGTAGAATTAACATAACATTTTTTTTACGCAGCCTTTGTAAAAATATAATCATTTAAACAACTATTGTTTTCATTGTCCATTAGCAGCAGCAGTATCGTTCAGTTGACTAGTCTTGAACATCCCTAAAAGTATCTTTTTTTACGACTTCATTAAAAATAATTATTTGTATTATTTTTGTACATGAAGCAAGTCCCAGGCTTTATTTGCTTTAAGTAGTACTACACTGTTCAACTGTATTTACACACCATAATGTACACAAAATAGCGAAATCTCTATTGATAGACACTTTATATTTTGCCATAATGCCATTCATGTTCCACAGAAGAAAGAAAGGTCATGACATGGGTGAGTAAAAAAATGTCAGAATGACAGCCATTTTTGGGTGTACTGTCTCTTTAACATGATTAAATACACATTTTATGGGCTTGAAAAGTGGACATGTGGTTGTAGTTCTTATCTAAGGTTTTATTAAACGCTTTAATAAAAACGACCCAGTGTTCCACACCTAATACATCACCACTGACCAAAAGATTAAAATGATCTGGCTCATAGATCTTTTAATGGGATTGCAGGAGCATATGTACATGCATAATATACGCTTGAACATATGTTACATAAATTTACCATGCTGGAGAATCCTAGTCCCAGTTCTTATGGAAAACAGGCTTTCTTGCATGAGAACCCGTGTCGTTTTATGCTCAGGGAGTGTTATTTACATCTAGTCCAACAAGCGTGTATTGCAAAGCGGATTTGAAAAGCTATTATATTGAGCTTTAAAGACAAACCGCCTCGGCGAAGAAGGTCCTACAGCACTCATAGAGCCTACACCTGTAGAGGAACAGCCATCGATGAGTATTCCCACAGGAGGAAGGTACTCTGTCTGTTGCTATGGCTACCATTGCCCTGATTATTTTGTTCTCAGGCCCACACATTTGAGCCGCGCTGGTTCCTATGCGCACATTCAAATCCCATAATTCAGCTGGCGATGGGCTCAAAGAGGTTCTAAAAAGATCTACTGGGTATTGTGGCTGTTTGATCAATTACATCACTTCCTCTGTGACTGGAAGAGAGCTGTGCTTTCAACTCGTGCAGAGATCGGACAAAATAACAGACTGGCTCATGTTCTGCACACTTTTAGGACTTGGGCTTTTGTTTGGTGTTTACAGTAGTCAAGTGTATGGGGATCAAGTAACCTGGACTATATATTACAGTAGACAGACACAATAGATGTCTCTAAAGAGCATGCTTGAGAGGACGGCTGTCTGCAGTTAAGCCTTAAAAAATGCATTAATTAATAAAAAAAAAAAAAAAGTATTTATTTAAAGACGGAGATTCTGACAGTGTTGCCAAGTTGGTGATTCAGAGATTTTTTTCTAAACAGCGCCAAGCAATAATACATAATACATAAATGGACAAACGCACCAAGTTTTGCGTCTGAACTGTTCAGCAGGCGGTTGAGAGGAGCAGCTCTTTTAGTTAAAGCAGGGCTGTGTTTCCCAAAAGCATCGTATGCTTAAGTTGATCATAGCTCCATTGGTTTCAATGGGTGTAAGATGTATACTTAAGCTTACGTTGCTTTTAGGATTGCAGCCCAGATCATTGCTTCTCTAATTTTAGATGCAAGTATAGTCGAAATCACAACACAGCTATTGCCTTTAGCTATTGTATTTGATTCCATCAAACGACGACTCAATAAAAAAAATCAAGATTTTTGTTCAGATTAACGTATTAGAAGGTAGAGCTGGGGTAGTCTTAACGTGCTGCGTTTCAGTCACTATTTCATATTAATTAGGTTGTCTGACAACATAAACTGTAAAATATAACAATGAAAACTGTTTTATTGAGAATTTGACTGCATCAAATTACAGTATTGGCACAGAGAGGCAAAAAATGTAATAATAAAAAATAAATGTACAATTTGCATGTTCAAAAGTGAGTTGCCCTGTCCTGCAAATAATGTAAACAGGCTTGTAAGTAAATTGCTCAGTGCAAAGAAAGAGAAGTAGGTAACGGGAGTTCTTTTGTAAGACATCTATGACCTATGAAACATGTCTAGTCTCCATGCTCTATGTTGACTATAGTTTCACTAATAATAAACATACATTTGCATAAAGCCTCCATATTTGTCCGTGCCCATGCTGATTAGAGTTTTAAAAACTTGAAAAGTATTAATTTGGGATGGAGCCCCACACATGGCATGCAGGAAAAAATAGCAGGCTAAATCATGCACACAGTTTATAAATTGAGAGAACAAATTAGTAAATTGTGCACACAATTTCTTCTTTCTTGCATGTCATGTGCGGGGGTCCATAATTTTAGGTAAATTTAGAACAGATAAAAATGTGCGATTGAGTTGTGATAAGTCATGACTTAACTCATGATAAACATGCAATTAATTGCGATTTAATCGATTGACAGCACTATATATATATAAATAAATGCAAGTAGGAGTAGACTGTAAAAGGCATATTTTGTCACTAAATGAACACAATGATTTAATTTTATTTATTATATTTAACTTAAATGTATTTTTTACATTTATATATATATAATAAGCTTCAATAATCAACAAATCAAATGTTTACTAAAATGTCCTCGAACATTGAACATTTTCGAGTTAATAAATGACTTAACCTTTGCTGATCTTTGTTGAACTGATTCATTGAAAGTTTGAAGGAACTGATTTACGGAAATTAATAAAACTTCCCGCCTCTAGAGGTGGACGCTATTAAAACTTAAAACAATTTCATACTTGTGGATCGTGACACATGTAGGGGGTGTGAAATTAGGCAACTTTCTGGCAAAAAACATCAACTCAATGTCGGCAACTTAGCTATTTTGTTTCCGTTACTTATCTTGCTTCTTACTATATAGTTTACTTGACCTAAATTTTAGACATCAGCAGATCTCAAAGCCTGTGGTCCAGATCTTCTGCGCAAATGCAGACAAAACTGTTAAAATATTGATATCACTGTAGATGAAGTGTCCTAGAGTACCATCCTCTGTGCTGAAACATACATGCATACATACATGCTGATAAAACAGTGCCTGTATTGCTTTATTTCAGCGCCACACCTATGATTCTGTTTTTGAAGTTCAATCTAGTATGTTGAAGCTGTATTTCACCTTAAAATGTGCGACTGCCGCCCCTCCTGCCCCAGTTCCCCCAAGATTCCCTGGACCGTACAGGCAATAAAGTGACATTTTGAGATCACAGGGTCCACAGCCTGAGAAATGTGCCATGCTTAAATAATCCAACAAGTCAAAAAATTTCAGCCGCTGAATTATAGATGAAGGGCTGTCAGTGGGGAGACGTGTGGTGGCTGTATAAGAGCAGTGCCGTATTTCAGGCTACAGGTTCAGAGCATAAACCAGTGGACCCTGGCACAGGTTTTCAGAAGTTGCCAGGGAAAAAGCAAGGAAAGCCTTCTGGGAGTTTTTATTATGGCCATTTTGAGGTAGTAAACAGCACAGAACTGCGCTGAGAGGCCTGGGCTTCACATCTGAGTGCTTTTGTCCTGATTCCATGATATCTTCATCACTCCCTCTTTCACTCGCTCTGTTTTTCTGGCAGCGTTTGATGCTGAGGATAGGTGTGTGCCGCTAGGCTGGACTCTGTCTGCTGTTTTAATTGATTCCATTAGTCTTGGCTGTCTCACAGTCGTTAGGAACACCTGCGAGTTACAGGTTGCAGTAATAACGGCAGGCCGTAAGAAATCAAATATTGTGTTCGGTACCATACCCTCCCTACACTCCTTTTGTAAAAAGAAATCTGGGTAACACTTTATAATAACTGCACACAATTAATCATTAATTAAGCATTAGTAAACAGATAATTCATAATTTATAAAACATTAATTGACAGTTTATAAATACAGATATAAATGCTTTTTTCTTGATTTAAAAGCATATCTATAATGTGTTTAATAATTGTATTTTCATACTTTATTCATGATCAGTTTATCATTTCTCAATGAAGTATAGCATTATTTACAAACCAGTTATTTAGGAGTTGCCAGTGATTCATAAGATCACAGGAAATGTAGTAAATTCAGGTAGTTATAAAGCATTTAGTAGTGGTCAGTTAACTATTTATGTGAGCTCATCTAAAGTGAGTCTAGTTATGCCTTGTAAAGCATTTATAAAGAATATTTAAAGGCTCAGTTATCTTCTAAACAAAAAACGGAAACAAACACCACACAGTGATACAGAACATAGAAATATTAACAGCCTTTAAATCTCATTTGTAAAAGCTTTACAAGGCATAAATAGTCCTCACTTTAGATGAACTCACAAAAATAGTTAACTAACAACTACGTGTTTTATAACTACCTGAATTAACCCTGAATTACAGTAGAAATACATGTTAATAAACCATGTATTAACACTATAAGTAACTATTACTATATGTCTGAATAAAAAGATGAATGCACATTTAAATAGTTTATTAATCATTTACTTACAATTTCTGAGTTATCTTATGAACCATTGACAACTCCTTAATTACTGGTGTGTAAATAATGCTATACTTAATTTAGAAATGATAAATTGATCATTAATAAAGTATGAAAAATCTATTATTAAATACATTATAGATATGCTTTTAAATCAGGTATAAAGCATTTATATCTGTATTTATAAACTGCTTAGAAATGTCTATTAATGCTTTATAAATGATGAATTAACTGTTGACTAATGCTTAACTAATGATTAATAGCATGCGGTTATTATAAAGTGTTACCGAAATCAGATGTAGACACAAGCATGTAAAAACTGCATATGCTGGTGTCCAGCTTTACTGGTCTTTTTGGAAGCGGGTCTGACTCTGTTTTTGACGTGCAGCATCCACGTCCGTCACGTCATGGAGGGAGAGGCGATTAATATTCAGCGTGCTGTGCAGATGCCGATTTCAGACGGTTGATGCAGCTCAGACTCCGTCAGCCTACTTCAGAGGGAGTTAGGTAATGCTCTGATTCACCATGGATACTGAGACACTCGGAGAGCTGAGCGTTTTCATATTCACTGTGTGTTTTCACATCGAGCGTTTGCTGTGTGTGTGTGTGTGAGCCGCTCAGAGGATCAGCGAGGCCTGCAGGCTCGAGCTAAAGCCTGTCAAGGTCACCCTGTATCCGTATGACAGGCTGAGATTGTCCTCCTCGCTGCAGTCAGTAAGTGAATTGAAGTGCAATCCTCTTGATTTACTGAAGCTGTTTACACCTGTTGATTGACAGCTATCAGCGGCGTGCCGATTCACACAGTGTAATTAACGGCTGAAAAGACTCTGTTAGTTAAATTAACTAGCTCTGATATGAAAAGATGAGGATTGTGTGGGTTCCTGACCTAGCTATGTTTTGAAAAACAACACTGATTTCCATTTTAATTGGGGTTGCACGATTATGACAAGAATAAGAACTGTCGATTATTCCCTTGAAATTGTAATTGCGATTATTAATTAAGATTACCACAATTTACATTGAATGATGTTTGTACCATTGTTTGATGCAACTGCATAACGTATTTTTATATGAAACTAAACAAGCTGAAAACACTAATTTAAAAACATTTAGTGATTTTTTTTTATAGTTTTAAGCTTCAAATGTCAACTATGCAACGGATTGGTTTCTTCTTTAAATTATACAAAGATAAAAATATGAATGGTATTATAATGTTATACTAAAACTAAAATTAAAATAATGGGAAAAACCCCTTAAGGTAACATGTAGAAAAAAAAAGCATCTTAAGCACCCAAAATAACAATATATAATAAGTATAATAAGTGGATTTTGAATGATTAATTGCCGCTTTTGAACAATTAACTAATTGTGGCATTGCAACTGACAACTTGTTATCGTGATTCGAAATTCGATGAATTGTGCAGCCACAATTTCGGTATCAGTCTGTGCTATTTAATTGTGGAAATTGCTGATTTCTGCTATTTTTACATTTAGATTAGCTTTGCCGTCATCTGACACTCATTTAAAACCATAAGTAAGCTTTTAGCATATATGATTTTATAAAATATTAATAATATAATAACACTGTTAAATGTAGTTTTAAGTAAATCTTAAAATTAGTGTCCATTTTCATAATGTACATGAATGTATTACATTTTTCTAAACTTGTCACATTTACATTATTGTTTTTAGTTTTGTAGTGTTTTTTGTTTGATTTATTTAGGCAAAATAGTCTATAATTTTACTATAAGTAATTTATTGGTCATCTAAAATTTATTATTTGCTTATTTTTGCCAGAATTTTAATATCTGTGCATTCTGCTTCAGTACTTAATTATGTCTTTGTTCAATTAAAAAAATACCAGATGATTTATTGTAGGGTTAGGATTTGCACAGTAATTTGATATGATTTAATTTTTGTCTTCAAAGTGCACTTAAAATTATAAGGTTTCTATAAGGTACTTAGAGTTTTACATTAAATGTTTCATGATTTTAACCCTTGAACTGGAAATGTTTTGTTTTAATTAAGACTTTTTTTGTGTGTGGATAAACAATTTTGGAACTAGCCATTTCTGTTGCTTTGTTTTGACATATGATCTTTTTGGACTGAGGAGGAAGTTTTAGTACTGAAATGAATACATCAAACTCTTATTTAAAAGACTGAGAAAAAAAGATCAGTTTAGTATGAATTTGGTTATGATTAATTAGTGGAGGTCATTGTGAAGAACCATTTATGTTTAGTTAGGTCAACATAGTGTATAGACGTTATTCATTCAAACTAGGCTTTGAGGGTAGAAGTAGAATGCATTGTACTGCTGTACATACCACAACATTCAGACTGTTCAGCAGACAAAACGTCTCGTAAAAACACCATAACATTTTTTTTTTCAAAATCCAGAATGACGTTTAACCTGATGAAATTCTCTTGAATACCAGATTATTGGTAGTTTCCAAGTCTTGTCATTCCACAGAGTGTTTTATAGTAGGAGACAGCAGTGAGACAGCTGAGCTCCTGTCTCGTGGTTCGAGTCATAGTCATCTGACGGTCTGCTCTTGTTCATCCAGCACATATAAGAGCCAGCCGTGATTGAAGCCTTCCAAGATGACAAGAGGCATCTCCATGGAAACTTGTGGAGGGCTTTGATGTCACCAGCTCTCTGTCATAGAAAGACGTGGATCTCAGGAATTAGAGAGGCAGTTAGTTGTGACCCGGCTCAGCTGTTCCCCCTTCACTTCTTCATCACTCGCCCTTGCTCACATCATGCCTTTGTTAGTTTTTTCTGCTGAGGTCACTTTGGTCACACTTTATTTTAAGGTTCAGTTCTTGATGTTAACAAACCATTAACTTCGACATTTGCCTCCGTAAACTCCCAATTTGCTGCTTATTAATAGTTAATAAGGTAGTTGTTAGGTTTAGGTATTGGGTAGTATTAGGGATGTAGGATATGGTCATGCAGAATAGGTGCTTTATAAGTATTAATGAATAGCCAATATGTTAAAGAGATAGTTCACCCAAAAAATTAAAATTCTGTCATTAATTAGTGGAGGTCATGTTGTTCCAAACCCGTAAGACCTCCATTCATCTTCTGAACACAAATTCAGATATTTTTGATGGAATCTGAGAGCTCTCTGACCCTCCTATAGACAGCAAGGGTCCTTACATGATCAACGTCCAGAAACCTACTGTAGCAAAGAGATCAGTAAAATAATCCATTTGACATCAGGGGTTCAACCGCAATTTTACGAAGCAATGAGAATACTTTGCGACATTTTGGAGAGTATCCACTGAACGCAAGTAGCGTATGTTGTTCTGTGTCAGCCGCAACACACTGATTCGTTGTTTTTGTTCAAATCAAAGCACAAACAATGTAGAAAACGCATTGTGCATGTTTTGCCTGCTTCATGAGTGTTTCTGTATTATACTGAGTCACTATTGAACATAAATTGCAGCACGTTTCAGATGAAAAAAAACGCTACTTAGATTTCTGAAAGGTTTTATACAAGTGGTTCCCTGCATTATTACAGCAAAACACATGATTACAGTACTGAACTGCTACAGTGGAGCAGCTCTAATGCTATTAAATTAAAGATGATGTATCATAGAGCAAAAAATTAAGTGAAAGTACTTGTAAAATACTTTTCAATGGGCATAATTAAGTGTGAAAGATATATCTATTTGATAAATTAAATTAACCAACTAACATTATTCTGTTGGTTTCTCTACCTGATATTTAAAAAAATTTACAAATACAATGAAAATACCGGTATCGGTACTCGGTATACAAAAAATAAGGCTATTGGTATTGGAGAGTACTGGAAAAGTGGTATCTAAGCATCCCTAGTGGAAATGGCATTTGTTGGTTCAGAAAAAGACTGACCTTGTTTGCAGCCAACCTTGTTTGCAGCCAAACCAAATAAAAGTGTGTTTTAGGGTTTCATTTGAAAAAGTCCAGAGGTCCAAAGAGCCGGTAGTTGAAGAATGGGCCAATTGCGTCAACTGATTCCACTCCTCCACAGCCCTCCTGCCTTGAGCGAATGCCTGACCTTTTCCTCATCCCTGGCTCTCATAATGGTCCGGATTTGTCATATTATTATTTTTCTGTCTTTGATTAGCTCTCACCTCGCAGACCCTTCACACTGACAAAAATATCCCCGCCTGATGTTCCCTCTCACCCATTAGAGCTCTGTTGTACTCCTGGAGTCATTTGTTTGGTGACAAAGAGCGTTGGCGGGAATAAAATGAATGTTGACTTTTATCCAAATGGGGGTTTGAACTCACTGGTTTGGTGAGGAGGGGGTCTGGTGTGCCAGACTCTATTATGGCTCAGTCTGTAGAGTGTAAATAGATTTTATTGTTACATCTGTAATTCATAAAAACAACACGACACATTAACCTGCTGTCTCTGAGGTTACATCACTAGAACATCTTTTGAAAGCCACGTCCTTCTAGAAAACTAAAGCCATCTTCTGTTTTATCCTGGCTGCTCTGGTCTGCATTTTTCTCTTTAAAGACCTGTATTATGATTTATTAGTAATTCATAGTTTAAACTTTGGCTTAAGGGATAGTTGGTTACAAAAATGTATGATAGGTTTTTCTCAATTATGGTATTGTCCATAAGATTAAAGTCAGTGTAGTCCAAAACCACTTTGGTAATTACTACTTAAAAAGGGTAATAGTGACATTTTTCTTGCAATTCTGATTTTTTCCTTAAAATTTAGACTTTTTTCTTTTAATGCAAACTTTTCAATGATGTAAACTCAAAGCTAAAAATAAATAATTGCTTCTTAGAACAGTTGATATCTTGACATAGCAAGTTAACATTTGTATTTCTAAGTTTATATCTCAGAATTCTGAGAAACAAAGTCTGAACTGTGAGATAAATAATATGTTTATTTTTTTATTATTATTCCTTGGCAGAAGCTGTAAATGATTATGAAAACATATTTTTTTGATTGAGCTTGATCTTTAGTTTTAATTAAATGTGTGAAAGTTTATTTCAGCTCTTACTGATAAGCAACAATCAGCTCTCAAGCTGAATGCCATTTTTTATGATCATTTTCACATTGTAATGAGGTTTGAAAGAAGGTTTCCTCTCCTAATGCATCATGACAGACCTGCCGATAACCAGACTCGGTCTTGTCCTGCGATCTTTAACTCCCTTCTGAATCCGCTGCCTGCTCTGCTGATCTATAACGCAGCAAAATTGACATTAATGGTTTTATTAGAGTCCTAATGGTGACTACAATTGTTGCCCCTGTCAAGCATAGTCCTCCTAAAAGACTGCTTAAGTCTAACATTTATTTATTTATTTCCCTCGACTGAAAAGAAGATTGAGCTCTTAAAGTTGTTCCCGTGAGTTTGACAAACGCATAGGCTGGAGTGAATTAATTTTCTCTGTAATGCATTTTCATTTGATTGAATAGAATATAGCACACTATGGCATTCAGGGAGTCGGGTTTATAAAGGCCCGGCTAAAAGCACATGGGTTCTCTGTGCCAACGGACCACTCACTGACCCGGGATGGGAAGAGGGTGGGATGGAATCCCCGAAGTGTTTGCAGTTCTCTACTAATTGATCATGTGTCATGGCGATATTTCCAGAATAGAAGCGCCTCCTTAAAAGCTTCTGTTTGTAGGCCTGCTGATTTACGTCAGAGCATTTGCAAAAAGAGACACCGAGATGAAATTCTAAAGGAAGACCTCAAATAATGGCATGATATGATTTGTGAATGCACTCAGTGTGATTACCTCTGTGCTGTGATAGATCCATGCAAGCTGTTGACTGCGGGTTCCAGTGCAGAAGCACATGAACACATACTGCTAGACAGTCTGTCTCCACTACATGCTGCTATGAAAACTTTGTGCATTACATAGGCAGCATTTTTTACTTTAAGATAATGTCATTTTTTTTTTGATGTTATACTTTCAGCCGTCCAATTCTGTCATTATTTATTTACTTCTGTCGTTATTCTCTCATGTTGTTCTAACCTGTAAACCTAATTATTGGATTTTGAAATTGTAAATTAGGTATAATGTTGTCTAATGTCCATTGTATTATTTTAAAATCATTTTACTTTTTGTTCCAGTTTTATGTCATTTCTACAAAATAGTAATTTGCTCTATTGGACTGAAATATTTACTGGCAAATATTGAACTGCCCTGACTTCTTGGAAGGTGGTTTAATAATAATTGTAATAAAAACAAAATTGGCTTATTGTGGCCAATCTATTATTGGTTTCAAGATTAAAGAAAATACAATAAGTGTGATAAACAGACGAAATTGAGAAATTTAAATCATTATGTATTGAAAATCTGCTTGCTTGTTGGAGATGTACTTTAGCAGTGTATGTTTTTATTTTTTTTAAATAAGATTTGTTTCAGTAAATGAATTGATTCAATTCACAAAATTGGACAAATTTATCATAATTGCACATTTGAAAAGACTAGACCAGGTACATTCAACTACAACCACTGGCAGACCGAAAAGACTTTGGAAACAGTTTTTATTTTTCGCCATTTCATTTAATCACACTGTTGACACGTCTTTAAATCAGTTTATTTCGTGTTGCAGTTTGGGATCATTTGGAGAGACCTCATTCGGCTCAACTGATGAGGACTTTTCAAGTCATTTGAATGCTGATATTGTCAAACGTGATATCGTAGCAGGGGTTTATAGTTTCTCTGAACTTTCATCTGTTCTGTGGCCACAGCTGCGTGTGTAATTCACCACACAGAACAGGATTTGGATCGATTTACTTCAGAGTTATTCCTGTCATCTGATCAGTGCGGCAGCCATTGACATGGTTGGTCAGGATTCTCCTCAAAATAAAAGTGATTTTGGAAAGGCCCGCCGTAGGGAGTCTGCCATTTTAACCAGCTAATCTAAATGCAAATGAGCGTAAGCCGTGACCCCCATCTCCTGGAAAAAAGCCAAAATGTTTACCGAGAGAAAGAGGTTTTTCTTTAGAACCAGTTTTGGAAACTCACCTGTGAACAAGGGCCATTTAAAACATGGCAAGTGAAGTCAAACCCGACTAAATAAAATCAGTGTGGCATATGTCATTTATTTAAATCTTAATATTCATCCCTACTTGTTTATTGAATTCACTCATTCACAATCAATCAAAAGTACATGCAAAACCAAGGGAGAGTGACAGCCGTTGTGTGACAGCATGAGTGTGACGCTCTTGGTTGAAGCTGCATGTTTCTGTTACACCTCTCTTTGGTTTGTGTGCATTCGGGGTCCACAGGGGTCTCGCGTTCTCATCGACAGCATTGTTGAGCCCACGGGGCAAGCATAAAATACGCAGAACGGCTAGCTGGGATCATGTCCTGTCTATTTGATGAGAGAAGGTTCTTGTGCAAGGTCGAGCACATCGAGATGGCAGTCGCTCTCCTTCCTTCCCACGCTGTCACAGACAGATGCTAAAAAACAGGTGGCAATATTTCAGCACTGCTTCTTTTCACTGATGAGAGATGCAAACCTGGGCTGATCATTATGATCTGATTATCCTTAGCTGATTATTACAGATTTATGAATGTGTCAGATTTGATCATTACAGATTTGTGGATGCACAGTTTATCTGTGGCATATTGGTTATCTGCCAGTATCAGAGTTTTTTTTATGTTTATCATTTTTAAATCGTAAAATGTTATTAAATGATTTAAACATTATAACATTTTTAGAGGATGTTGTGATGCCAAATGCCTAAAATGGCTGTTTATTTGCTGTATTTAAACAAAAGAGTGTAACTAGCATTTAATTTAATATATAAATGGTAGATTTGTTAAATGAAAACATTTAAAAAATACATTAAACACAACCATTATAAAGTTTGGTTAAAAAAGGTATTTTTTTATTTTTCTGATAATTTTTTTTCAAAATCTCATCATTTAATCAAAGTACAGTAAAAACAATAATTTTAATATCTTAATGTAAAATGATCCTTCATAAATCATTGTAATATTATGATTGCTGATTGAATATTAAGTTATTTAATAAAGTTATTATTATATAGGATTTATTTGGAATAGAAATCATTTGTGACATTATAAATGTCTTCACTGTCACTGATCATTAACTTAATGTGTCACAGTTTGTTTTTATCTACTGTTTATCTGGTATTGACCTTGAATGAATTATCAACACTAGCTAGAATTTTAATATCAGTGCATCTTTAATTTGACTCTAAATTGATTTATGTCAGTATGAGTTTGATCTGCTCATTAAAGCTTTGTTCATTAATAATATAGAGTTGATTTTTTAAAGTCTGTCTTCAGAATTCTATCTTTGCTCTGGATTGATTGTTGCAGACTGCTCCTCATTTAAATACTCCAGCCTTACTCTGAGTTGATTATTAGAGTCTGATTCTCAGTTAAGTACTTCTCTTTGACCCTGAGCTGAGTGTTAAGCTCTGATACTGAGCTGAATGGTACAGTATGTAGAGTAAGAGCTTTAGGCTGGGGATTTATGCTGTAGTAGAGTCACTCAGTGGACCCAGATTTAAAAGGGCTTTACACAAAGTCAGACCACTTTATTGACCCACAGACGGCTAGTGGCTTCATCCAAAACCACTTCTTTTTAAAAGTATCTTTAGTGTAATATGCAAATCTGCCGCCTCTGTTGTGCATAAATATGGGGGGAGGGGGACTTGAAAATCAGTGGTTTTTAGGGTGTTTGTTAATTGAATTGGACTCACTTACTCCCACTGATCTGTTATTTCATTTTTCATTTTCACATACGGTACCTTTAGGAGTGCAGTTGAAAGAGTCTGGCATGTGGGACGTGGTAAGTCTATTGGTCTTTTTTTCCCTGCCACATCTGTGTTTAGAGCTCCAACAGTGCGCTGGGACTGATTGTTATTTCATCTGCCTCCGTTCCAAAGCCAGCAAATCACTCAAAAGAGCATCAGGTTGTCAGCAGGATAAATTAAGCATTGTGTCTTTATTAGTCGAGTGGACAAAAGGGTGTCCATCTCTGTCTGAATAGTTCTTACTTCTCTCTACAGGTCATTGATGTTATGATGATAGCACTTGTTCTCTATGTATAGGAACTTCAAGTCATGAAAAATAAAATCAACCTTAATTAAATGTATTATTAATAGGGATGTCCCGATCCGATCCACAACATCGGTATCGTGCAGATATCGGAATCGGCAAATAGCTAAGTCCCTAAGTTGGGAAGTCATGGCCTAATGGTTAGAGAGATGGACTTGCAATCGAAGGGTTGTGAGTTTGAGTCTTGGGCTGGCAGGAATTGTAGGTGGGGTGAGTGAATGTACAGCGCTCTCCACCCTCAATACCACGACTTAGGTGTCCTTGAGCAAGGCATCGGACCCCCAACTGCTTCCCGGGTGCTGCAGCATAAATGGCTGCCTACTGCTCTGGGTGTGTGTTCACAGTGTGTGTGTGTTCACTGCTCTGTGTGTGTGCACTTTGGATGGGTTAAAAGCAGAGCATGAATTCCTAGTATGGGTCACCATACTTGGCTGTATGTCACGTCACTTTCATTTTTTAAAGCCGCAGCATTAGCATCAGCATCGGTATCGTTCTCGGAAGTGAAAAAGTGGTATCGGGACATCCCTAATTATTAATGGATGTTTCTGGTCTGATACATTATGTAAAAAATATATGCATACATTTTTGCAATGTTTAATCTATGTAAGCTTGTTTCCTTAATGGAATAATAAAAAAAGAGGTAATTTTAAAACTGTCTCTTAAAACAATTCTAACTTCTAACTATGGTGGATGTAAAACAGAATTGCAAGTTATAAATTGGACAAAAAAAGTTAGAATTGTGAGATATAAACCTGGATGAAAAAAAAAGTCAGAATTTATATCTTTAGTTCATATCTTGCAATACTGATTTTTTTTCTTTTCTCAGAATATCAAGAAAAAAGACCAAAAGTCTCAATTACCTTTTTTATTTTATTTTTTGGTGGAAATTGACTTTCATATTAATCTGTATAAATGGACTTCCGTTGCGAGACATAAACTCTGAGTTAATATCTTGAAATTCTGTGAATTTGTTATATTGTGTTGTTAAACCATTATATTGTTAATAATAATGTACAAAATGTTATGTATAAATTAAATTGAGTTATTTAATTTAAATTATATGGTATGTAGATTTAATTTAAATTATGTGGTATGTAGCATAGTATGTGTATATAAAAAATTAACTGTAAAAACTTAAAAAGTTTATATTGTATGAGTATATATGGTTGATTTTTTTGTTTGTAGTGTACTATTTTTAATTTACTTAGAAAAAATAGTATAGAGTAGTGGTTCTCAACTGGTTTGGCTTGGGACCCATGTTTATAATGAATATCAGAGCATCAGGCTCCTGCTCCACTGGGCTGCTGCATGAAATCATGCTGGTTCAATATCCTTTGTTAACATTTAGATGGTATGAAGACATGTTCTGGAAAACAAGTCTTGCATGAGCTTTCGCTAAGGCCTCAGTGGATTCAATAATCTGAGACTAATGGAGAATTATCATTCGGGTGTTTGCTGACTCTCGCTTTCTCCAACAGTCACCATAGTTACCTGTTCTCCTATGACTACAAGTATTCCATCACCTCAAGGAGTGAAAATTATACCTGAATAAACATGCTAATATGAGCCAGTTCCCTGTAATACAATAAGAAAACCTGCTTTTCGACAGTCTCTCAGCCTGTATTTGTATGTTGTGTCCTCTGGATGATTCTTTTGGGAAAAACAGTCCTGATGTATCTGATCAGATAAGGTCTATCGCAACTGAAACCGTCCACATCGGCCTTTCCTGTCAATGTGCTGCGCTTCCTGTTATCTTTTATTTTTTTAATGTTTGCAGCGCTTGTTGATATCGACACCTTTCTCTCGCTTGCGGCCTTATCGCAGAGCTTCTACAAAGGGGTCAAGGGAAGAGTATTTCCTCTAGGGGAAAGACAGATTTCAATTTAAAAATGGTTTATTCACTGAGAAAGGCTGAGCGCTAATGTACCTTCTCCGCCTCAGAGCAATGAGGCTCTCATATGTCACGAATACCCGGACTTGCAGGATTTTCAAAGATTTGACCGGCCTTCATACCCACAAGTGAATTTTCTGTGCGTTTTTGTTTTATTTGAGAGGTTTGAGTCAGTTGAGTGAAGCTCTCATTGATTGGGAGGTTCATTACCAGCACGCTGGAGAGACCATGGCTCAGCAGTTTTCTGATATCCCTCCTCCCATGAGAATATACAGGCAAAGAAAAACATGTTGACTGCGTTGTTTTCACATCAGACAACGGTTTTAACTGTCAGAAATAGCAGTTAGCCCTTCAGGCGCACCCTTTTGTTTAGTAATTTGATCCGTGTTCAGCTGTTTGGGGGTAAAACACATAGCTCATTGTTACTTTTGGACGTGCACTGTGGGATGGATGTGGGTAAACCGTGCAGTTGGTGTGTAAATATAAAGAGTTATGTCATTTGCGGGTTATGTGCTTTAAAAAATGTGCTTTTGCTCTGAGGTTCATTGTACAGTGGCCCCAAAATGTGTTTGGATACTTAAAATGTCAAAATTTCAGTTATATATATATATTTTTATTTCATGATATAATGAATTTAAATGAAGTATAAAATGTAATTTTATATTATATATATATATATGTATACACACACACACACACACACACACACATGCATGTATATATTTAAGAAAAGTGTTAGGTTAATATATTAAATATATTTATATATGCTATAAATTATATGAATTTAAACATGTACATGTAACTACATGTAAGTATTTTCAAATTATATGCTGTAAGTGTGTGTTTTTATATATACATAATAAATATACACGATACACACATATGTTACCCTGGAGCATAAAACCAGTCATAAGTCGCTGGGGTATATTTGTAGTAATAGCCAAAAAAAACCATCAAATGATCGATTTTTCTTTTATGCCAAAAATCATTAGGGAATTAAGTAAAGATCATGTTCCATGAGGATATTTAGTAAATTTCCTACCGTAAATATATAAAAACTTCAGTATTTAGATTTTTTTGCACCCTCAGATTCAAGATTTTCAAAGAGTTGTATCTCGGCCAAATATTGTCAGACCCTAAAAAACCATACATCAATGGAAAGCGTATTTATTTAGCTTTCAGATGATGTATAAATGTCAATTTAGAAAATTGTTTTTGTGGTCCAGGGTCACATATATTATAAAAACAAAACTTTTATTTGGATGTGATATATATATATATATATATATACATATACATATACATATTCATTTTGAATACATTTATAATATTATCATAATTTTTTGCATTTTTAACATTTTTAAACATGCATTTTTTTCATATTTTATTTAAAAAAATTTGAACATGTGTATTTTATTTTCCCAACTTACTTTTTTCCCTCATTAATTTTTTACTTAGTTTTTTAATGACACTGTTAAATGTAATCATTAGCAAATATCAAAATTAATATCCATTTTTCATAATGCACTTGAAATGAATTTGTCCCATTTAAATCAGTAGCTTTTTAAAATGTATTTCTTTAGACATTTTTAGTCATTTAGTCAATACTTTGATCAAAATGTAAAAATGTGTGCAATTTCATTGCATTATATAACAAATTATCATTCTAAACGGCATCTTCTCTCAAAACAAATTCCTGAGTAGTTTAATTTTAACCAACTGGTTCTTCAAGTTCACACAGGTTTCCTAGCAGTCTTAAATTTGAACCATAAATCTATTAATCACTTTATTATCTCAATGTGAAACATTTTGCTTGAAAAATGTGCTATCTATCTTTAAAATAAATGCCACTGGCTTTGACATTTCATTATCTAGTGCAGTGATATTCATACATTTGAAACTTTCCAGAAACTTTCAGGGACGTTTTATTTGCTCTTGCTAGTTTTGCCCTTCACACAGTCTCCCACACAAACACAGGTACAGTAGATAATCACAGCACATCTGACGCCTGCCTCGGCCCTCTGCCTGATTAGATCCCTGTGGAATACTGCCTCACACCAAACAGGAAGCCAATGACATCACAATATCCTGTCTTTTTGGAACACGTCCCTGTGACATCATATTCCTTCTGTTTGTTAGAGCTAAAGATGGGTTGTATTACACAAATCGATTTTCTGATTTCTTTCAGCTTTGGTGGCACGCTATAACACTAGATAGGGCATTTCTCAGGCTCCTCTAGGGCCTAGAAAGGTCTACGAAGGACTTGTTAATATTCTCCAAGCTCGTAATCCTCTTAGATAAATAGAAGAGTATTTTTGCTTGTGAGGTTGTGATTTCCATAGAGGCAGATTCTTTCCACCCAAGCCCATTATTAAGACGTTTATGTTGTGGAAAAGGCAAAAGGATGGTTTCCTGTAGTCTGTGAGCCATAAGCTCCACCACCTGTAACATGTAATTACATTGTGCGCTCATGAAAAACCAAGAATTGCATTGTTGTTGCACTTTTTCCTGAGTGGGATGAAGCCATTTTGTTACGCTGTTAGCATAGGCTAGCTTAGTGTTTTTCAGCTGAGAAGAGAGTCACATAGGGACTTTTTTTCAGTGTAGTCACATCCAGATGTCAGCTCATCTAGAAACACGTGGGGTAATCGGATCTCTGCAGCACTGGACTGTTTTACATTCAGCTCAGAGTCTGTTCTGAAGGAATTTCAGGAGGGTGGATCCACATTTCCAGTCTAGAATGATTATAGCATCAAGAACAAGACTGACATAGAGCTGGATAATATTCTGGATACTGGCCATGATTTTGCTGGTGTATAAAATTAAGTAGTATTGTAAATGTCATATTACATATTTTAAATACTTTTTCAGGATTTTCTGATGGAAAAATAGTTCTAATGAACAGCATTCATTCAAAATAGAAATCTTTTGTAATATTCTGCACTACCACTCAAAAGTTTGGGGTCAGTGTGTTTTTTTCTTTTTCTTTTAAATCAATAAAAATTGATAGTAAGGAACCATATGGTTACAAAAATGTTTTATTTCGAATAAATGCTGATATTTTTAAGCTTCCTAAGAATCCTGAAAAAGTATCACAGGTTTCAAAAAACATATATTTAGCAGCACAACTGTTTCCTCCATATTATTGATAATAAATCAGCATATTACTATGATTTCTGAAAGATCATGTGACACTGAAGCCTGGAGTAATAGCTAATGAAAATTCAGGTTTGCCACCACAGGAATAAATGATATTTTAAAGTATATTAAAATAGAAAACTGTTATGATATCGCACAATAGTAGTTTTTACTGGATTTTTGATCAAACAAATGCAGCCTTCATAAGCATGACATAAGAGACTTCTTTAAAAAAAAAAATGTTTTATATAATGTCATAAAAATCTGTCAGTAGAGACATGGAAGTACATACCACTCTTTCAGCAGATCAAATAGCTTGTGGAGAAGAAATAAAAGTTCCTCTAGAACATCACAAGCTTTTTGTAGGTTAAACAAAGCGAGGTGAGTTATGCACCGAAGTTAAATTCTTCATAATAGGGGTTTGTTCAAACTGTGTTGTTTCACTCTCTTCACGGCGGAGTAGTCTGCACTGGTGTTTTTCCTTGCTTTTAATGGTTACAGTCTTAGGCAGAGGTGTCAAAATTTATGAGGGACTCGTCCCTCAGGGAAGGACAAGGAGAGAATAAGACTGCAAGAGAGAGAGAGAGTGTGTGTGTGTGTGTGCGGAGCAAAGAATAAGTAAGCGAGATAAGGACATTGAACGCTATGAATCTCCTGAGCAGAAACCTCCACATAAGGCAGTTTGATTGGCGGCAAGTGGGTGTGAGGAAATGAATCATCCAGTCTCTTTTAAAAAAAAAACCTTTTCGTTTTCTGCTTTTCTTTCATTCCAGTGCCCCTTCATCCTCCTCCTCATCAAGCCTTTAGCCTCCCAGCCATTTTTATTGGGCCGTTAAAGAGGTCATTAAGGAAAAACAGCCTTCACTGTCACTTTTTCCTGTCCTTCCAAGGATCTAAACTGGAGATGTTCAGTAGATCACAGCAGTATAGCGTATACAGTGTGCGGGAACATAATTATGTTGGCATCAAGGGTGAGGAGGACAAGAGTAGCTTTGTTCCAAAACATACTGTGCTGCCTACCTAGACTGTATTTTAAGGGACCATGTACTAAAGGCCAGCCAAAAAGGTAGGCAGCATGATGTTGACTTTTAAGATATTGATGTTTTGGCCTTTTTATTATTCAAAGATGAGATTGAATGTATCCTTAATTTCCCTTACAGATTTGTGCAAACCTTTTGCGATATTGTATTATTATAAGCTGATAAAAACATCACAAAATAACAACTTTTCAGTTAAACAATGTTTTGCGACTAAAATTATTTTTTTCCCCTCTCGTAATAAGTCATGGAAATGGTCCTGAAAAACCACCTCGTGAGCTTAATTATTTTTTTTTTTTGCAATATATGGCGTATTTTCAATTTTCAATTTCAGTTTGCGCAATTTGAAAGGTGATGGAAATGCAGGAATTGAGAATGCAGTCCCAGAATGAAAATTTTTACTTTTATTAAACAAGCATTAACTTGATAAAAAATTACAGTAAAGACACTTACAAACTTACAAAATATTTTTATTTAAATTAATTGTTTTTTTTTAGAAAACCGTTTTTTTTTTTATTGTAATAATATTTTACATGACAGTTTTTACTGTATTTTTAATCAAATAAATGCAGCCTTGGTGAGCATTAAAGGCTTTATACAGAAGCCAAACTTTTAAGCAGAAAGTATTAAAACAAATATTTCAGTATATTAATTAAAAACGGCATATTTAAAGTTATCTTTGGGTATGGTAGATGGATACGTTTCATTCAGCTGCAGAAAGAATCAACCAAATTAATTCAATATAATAATTGAAATGGTTATATATTCTGTTATATTTAGTAGAGGGATGCTTTTATTTTATTAAGTGCCAAAAATATAATAATTAAAATAGCATGTTTTACATTGTGTGGTTGTGTATTTCATTGCTTAGAGGTTTGAAATTGTTAGCTTATCGCAATGAATAATTTGTTTTTTTTCTGCTCATGAGCAGCGCTATGTGTGTGCTGATCAGCATTAAAAGTCAGAAATTAATTTCAGTTATCATTCTACCTTAAAAGACAGCAAGGCGGCTTGCTAGGTTTTATAACAGAACTATTGATTTATCGTAGCTCTCTCATTTAGTTATTCTGTCACTTGTCAAGTCTCCACTATGCTCTCGTTATGCACCAGATCTTTTCTTAATTTCCAACTTAATGTGACGGCCCAGTCGCTTAATGCTTTGTGACAAGTCACAAAAGCTTGTTACATTAATCATTGCAGGGTGTACTATCCATTACCCACACCGTCCGGATGGTTTCCTCAAAGATCTGCCCAAAACACCTTACCTTACCATTTTTGGAAAAAATATTAAATGTTTTCAAAACCAAAAATGTATATCCTGAATAAAGCAGGAGGTGTGATTTATTTGTTTTTTTTTATGCACATTTTTGACGCCCCCTTTCTCTTGCAGGTGACATCACTCAGAAAGGATATGAGAAGAAGAGGTCAAAACTGCTCGGGGCGTATCTGCCACACCCTCCAGGTAAGAGTCCCAACTCTCACCTCACATTTAAAAGGACACAAAGTGCTTTTATACCCACAGACTTTAAACAGCTGACGCAACCAGCTTTTCTACAGCAGATGGGTTCGCCTTCCCTTCTCTCATTTAAACAGATTCTAAAAACCTGCAATGGGAATCCTTTTCCTGTGGGCTCATATTCTAGGCAATAAGATTTTCAACAGATGGATTTCACAGTCGTTCTCTCATACTTAAATGAGCAGTGCCTTTTGTAGGGCATCCTAGGCTGCAATACTTTGCATATGTTAAGGTTGCACACATATATATCCACCTTTATGCAGGTTTATGGGATTTTAAATGCCTATTTTGTTATTTGACAGGCAGGAAGCTTAGAGATAGTGCATGATTTGAAGTATCATTCGTATTCTTAGCTCTTAGAGGTTTGTTCTCATCCCTAACCCAGAGAATGAGTAATAATATTAGATGATCAGCTATCTGATTTAGAAACATTCAGAAGTGCCCTAAATCAGATGTATAACAATGGAGTTTAACAAATTAGAGTTGGTTGACAGTTTACATTCAGCTTAACGTTTAAAGCTCCAACAGCTCTATTGGTCTCTTTACTCCTGTGAAAATCTTATTTGGAAAGCAAGGCCATCCATAACCCAGACCGGCTCCAGACTTAATCAGTCTATTTGCCCGCTTTTTTCTTCAGTGCTGCTTTAAAATGAGCTGATAAGTGACTGCACCAGAATTAAGAGGCTCCTCTAAGCTCTTCTCAAGAGCTTCATAAAAGGTGCTTAGAACTTTTTTCTCTCGTTTCATTGAACTGAAACAACCCCTTCCTATGGATATTAGTGGGGGGGGGGGAAATCTAATGTTCAGTGTTGCTTTTCAATAAGGGTTTCCTCAGTTGATCACCCTGGTCACTCGTTTAAGTGCACTTAAAGTAAATACTTTACATTAAGACTATCGATAAAATGCAGAGTCACTGCTGATCAAGCGTCTCCGACTTCAGTCTTTACAAGTACACCAGCGTCATTAAAATGAAGAGCTCGGTAGAGTAATTGTTTGGTGTCGAAGAACATTTGAAGAAGAACTGTGCTTTTTTTCCAGATGAGGTGATTTCTTCTCTTTTACAGTTTTTGCCAGACAGGTATTTAGGACAATATATTTAGACAAGATTCATAATCTTCTCTTGCTTTGTGATTTGAAACTATGAGTGTACCATGAATTCAGGTGCTCTCAGTCAATTGAAAAGTCGGATTCAAAAATTCATATTTACTACATCGCTCAAAAGATGTTTATGAAACACTTGTAAAACATATTGATAGAAATTTAAATATTGCCTTTCTCTGAAATTATTTTTATATCATGCATATAGCCTAAATAAAAAAATTCATTTTCATGCATTTTAAAATAAAGTATGTGTAAAACAAGCTTTGTTACTGTTTTTTATATTTTAAAGTCACCTTTTTGAAGGCATATTCAAAGCAAATGCATAGATATTACGTTATATGTCTTCAAATGGTTGAAAAAATATGAAGATATTATATTTTCGGCTTTGTCGCCCAGCCTTACCCATAAAGTTAGTGCTGCTTTTATAGTTTGGTAAGAATTTATGTGACTTTTTAAGGTCTCTGATTTGTGCTCGGCGTGTCTGGCTGCATTGTTGATTAGCACGGCTTCTGTTGCCATAGCAACAGGCAGCACGCATGTTCCCAGTCTGGCTCCCAGTGAAAAAAAAAAAAAACATTACATCATACTCGGGCACAGCGCATGTATCGTAGACTGTGGCGAGAATAGCGGCATGCGCCAGAAACAACGCAACGCAACGCCTCTATTCTTACAGGAGCTGGTGTTATTAAACAGTCCCCTAAAGGCATGAACTTGCGTTTAATGATCAGTCGTTTTATTTACTGGAGCAAGGGAGCGTGGCACAGTGACACCTCCCTCAGTGATTGTGGGTTTGTGTGTGTCTCCTAGTTTTTAAGAGCATCCGGATACCAGCACAGACTTTCAACTGAATTGGGTTTCGACTTTAACCCAATCAGTATTGATCGGTGACTGTTAACCCTTGGGTTCTTAGTAGGAGGAAGACTGTGTGTTCATTGTACTTGAGTCACAAATGCACCATCACATCCTCCGCTGCATGAGCTGGTGCATGATTCTGACTTAACCTGCTGTCTCACCTTCTGCCTTATTGAATGAATAAATCCACCCGCTGGTGATTTAGGCTATGTCAGCACGGGGCCAAAATTGATTTCTCCTGGCTGCACGCAGAGCTCTTGGCTGGAATGCCGAGCTCAACCTGGGCCGTCTCACGTGTCCTAAAATCTGCCAGGAGGAGCAGAGTGGTGCTAAGCTCTCCGCTCTGAATCCAAGACAACAAAGAACAACAGAGCTGGCTCATCACAAGAGCCATTAATATGAGTCATAGCCGACCAATCGCTGCTGTGTGTGCCTGGAATTAATTATTTTATCTTTTCTCAATCAGGGCTGCACTGGCAAAGACATATTGGCAGATATGGATCGTCTATATATGGCCTCAGAAATCTCAACAGATTTCCTCTGAATTTGAAAATGTTATTCGTGAATCAGAAAATTCTCTGCTGTGCTGAATTAAACTGATTTTTACTTCAATATGATTGAATTAATTAAAAGATTAATATCTGACCATGCATCTTTAATGTGGTTTGTCTCACAGGTGAGACCTGAACAGCACACATTGATATCAGTGTTTAAACTAAACTCATGTAAGCTTTGACAGTTTAAACATTAAAGAGCCAGAGGACGTAAGCTCACACGCGCAGTGAGATGATTTGTGCGTGCAGTCATCCGAAGCACGCAGACCTGCGCCTCAGGACGCTTGCAAATATTAAGCTCTCTCTGAGATATTGTGCTTAAATGGACAAATTTACAAAAAAATTGTCAAAATACCCATCTTGGTAATCATCCTAGAACATACATAGCCAGCTGAACATACTTACAGTGTCTTAAACTGACAGCATTTTCTTAATATTAATCAGACAGCAACAAAAAATAAATCACTAACTGCTCTTGATTGAATAGCTTTTTTTTTTACTTTAATAAAGATTGATCTGTAATTTATACAGTCATATATGCAATGCTGTTTTACATTTTATTACTTTATTAAGTTTCTGTACCTAAAAACTATTAGACCTACCTAAAAAAAAATATGAAAATCACTATTGATTTTATTTGTATCTTTATTCTTTTGTATTTATTTGTGCTGTTGCTTGTAATTAGATTATTCTTATTTTCTTTATTTTTATTTGACAGTATAGTTTTTCCCTGAACATAGCACGCACCAAATTGAACCAAAACCGTGACTCTAAAACCGTGAGAAAGTTAAACCGTTCCACCCCTAGTAGAAAGGTTAACTTAAATGTTTTGCAATTTGTTGCCATTGAAAATGAATATACTTTTAAATGGGATAAAATAAGATATTATCCATCAATAACTAGATAGTTAAGTTTGTCAGTGTTTATAAATGATTTTTTGGATTGCTTTAGGGCTGCAACTAACGATTATTTTGATAATCGATTAATCTGTCGATTATTTTTACGATTAATCGATTAATCGGTTTATGTACTTATATTTTAGTTTTTCAATTTTTTCCCCCAAGTAAATTATTAATAAAGGGTCTTTATCATTCAGCATAGATTTTTAAGAGATTTTAACCATTTTGCATTGTCATATCCTCATCAAAAATATACCTGGAGTTGTTTTATTATGTTAGTAATCCTTTGTCGAATTCTTCTGCAATCAAAACACTGACCCATACTCTAGCAAAATTCACAAGGAGATTTCAAATATTGTTTTCACCATGACAGTCCTTAGAGCTCCTAAAGTAGTTTAACATCCCAAACAAAGCTTAAGGAATCTTTGAGAACATATTTTCACGAAGTATAAGGATAAAACAGAATAAAATTGCAGTGCATTGTATTTTATTATTTACTGGGAAAAAGCTTTATAGCTTATGCTGTGAAATTGTAAACAATCCTTCGAAAAAAAATGCCAATGGCATGAAACCTGAATGGAACTCACAATTTAAAGTAAAATCCATCAGAAGGTTGTCCAGAAAAAAAAAAAATAGGGACACACACAAAAAACCTGCTGTGTGAAAAAGAGCAGTGAATACTTAGTAAAGAAGTGCATTTTAAATATACTCAAACATTTACCTCTCTCATTCAGTCATAATTAGGCTGCAAGTCTGAATTATGAACTGGTAAACGACAAACTGATCACATAACATGTTTGTAAAGCTTTAAATGTTAACTGTTAAAAAGCAATGTTATCAGCTTTTACGACTAAACATTTCATGGCCGCGGGAAGTGGGGGTGCTGGAGGTGCTGCAGCACCCCCTAGTGACGAGAGGGAGATAAAAAAAAATGTAGGCCTATTGAAGTATTTTGCACAATTTATAAATTCCTTATGAATATTTTAGAAAATGATTTTGACACACGCAGTCTATTACGTATATTTTGGATTTTAATTTCATATTTTGAGGCCTAATCAACACAGGTTCGGAAGTTACGTTGTCAACGTCTGGCAGGCAGGTTTGGTCGCCGAGTAACGAGGTTTCCCGCTCGTTCCATGCAGAATACATCCATCTTTATATAATACAGCGCACCTCGACATTTGGACACCTGTAACCAGGGCACCCCGCCTGCATGTAGCTCAGGTAAGAGCATTGTGCTGCCGCGCTTGTAACATTTATTTTTTTGGCAACAAGTGTGGGATCAGCTTTGACTAGCCAAGCAATTGTAAGTAGTATACTATAGTATTTTTGGAAGGTGGTGGGGATGGAGAGTATTATTTCGTTCGTGTGTTCTTTGCGTAATGGTTGTGGAGAACTGTTGAATAACGTTCAAATAGTCGGAGATTATTTCCTTGTGGTTTGTGTAAAAAGGTTGAAGATGGAGACAGAAAGCTTTATACTGTGCGTTTGTTTTTTGCGTAATGGATGTGGAGAACTGTTCAATAAACAAATTGCTTAAATAGTCAGAGATTATTTCCTTGTGGTGTGCGTAAAAAGATTTTGGAGTTAATAGAGTTGCGTGTGACATAAACGTGCAATGACTCAAGCCAGCTGCCCAAATCGATTGCATTGTTTTAGCGTTATTGTGAAGTTTGATTAATATTATATTTTGTTGTAATATTATTTGTTGTATCTAAATAAGTTGCATGTATGTATAGGCTATCTGAAATTGTAATGAAAGTAATTATTTCGTTTTCTTTCGATTATTAAACTATTATTTCTGATTCTGCTTCTGCTTCAGATTAATAAGGCATTGCGCATATCTGAGAACTGATGTCTGTGTGTTTCAGACCCTGTGCATTGAAGTGTATATGACAATAAAGTAGTAAATCTCAATGTATTTATTTTTAAAATGTATTTTAAATAGGCCTATAGGCTCATAGGTTTTTTGTCAAAAAAAAAAAAAAAATTAACTGCACCCCCTGTTCAAAATTACTTCCCGCGGCCCTGAAACATTTGCAAACAACCTTGTACTGGAGAATCTGCACAAATAAAATTCTTAGGGGCCGTTCACATATCGCACCTAAAAACGCGTGGAAAACGCTAGTCGCGCCGCTTTCTCCTTCTTTCCAAAGCGCTCGGGCAGAAGCGCCCCTGAGGCGTCTGCCTTTGCTAAGCACCATGACGTGCTAAGCACCATGACGTGCCCTCTCCATGAAGACCCGGAAATTTCAGCAAAGGATAAATGGATGCGGTGTGGACGCGCCTGGAAAAACGGGCGCATCGCACCGCGTGCGTGTCGCGACCGCGTCGCTTCCATTATGAGAGTGCATACTGCGCGCCTACATAGGAAATAACGAACTTGAGCACGCAAAAGACACGATATGTGAACGGCCCCTTAAACAGTTCAGTAGTGCAGAGTTTACAGGTTACTCTTCATTTTACTTTGAGCCTTTAAAGTACTCCCACTTCCCGCTGAATGCTGCAGAGACGCTGTTCGGGAAGCACGTGACATAAAACGAGGCCAGCTATTGGCTATTCGCTACTTCACCTGCTGTACTGGCTGAGTAAAACCTCCGGTGGCTCATTACTGCCACACTTTGGTCACCGCAGATTTGAAGTATGCACGAAATGAGCCGCTTATGGCAAATAAAATTTATTTAGCGACGAATCGATTACTAAATTAGTTGACAACTATTTTAATAATCGATTTTAATCGATTAAATCGATTCGTTGTTTCAGCTCTAGATTGCTTATTTTTTTTGTTTAGTGTTTTCATTTTTGGATTACTTTTGTTTTGTCAGTATTTCGTTTTGTTTGTTTTACTTTTGAGATACAATTTGCGACTTTTTAACTCCAAATTCTGACTTTTTTAAATTCCGAGTTTATATCTTGCAATTCTGACTTTTTTTTATTGCAATTCTGACCTTCTGAAAGTCTGAATTGAGAAATATATCTTGCAAAAAAAAAATCTACATCTTGCAATTGCAAGTTTATATCTCACAATTCTGAGAAAAAGTCAGAATTGCAAAGTGTGAGACAAATAAATCTGAATTGTGAGATAAAAAGTGTCAATTACCTTTTAATTTTCTTATGCAGTTGCAGAAACGGGCTTCCATAGTTTTGCTTGTGTTTTGTTTGGAATTTTACATCTCCAACATTATAATGTAGAAACATTAAATAACTGTTTAGTATATTTATATATTGTCATAGATTTTTTTTTTTTTAATCTTTCCAATAATTAATAAAACCACTATTATTGGTCAATACTAATATATTTTCCAGCTCAATTACTGTTTTAAAAAACAACAAACGTTTAGGTCTGAAGGGGTGAGAGAAAGAAAAGCTACACTGAACTTAAAAAGTAGGTTGCCAGTGAGAAATTGAAATGAGAACAAATCAGTGTACCTGTATCTCTTAGCCCATCAGTGAGGGAGAGTGTTACAGGAAGAGATCAATGAAGTGGATATGTTATAAATGAGTCTATGTCTGAAACTGTAATTGTAATTGTCCCTCTCTTACTCTCTTTGTGTCCTTTAGGGCTGGAGGCGTCCATGGCACACGAGCGCCGGCCGCCCATGGTGCCCTCCGCTTCACGATACCACCGTAGACGCTCCTCTGGCACCCGTGATGAACGTTACCGGTCAGGTAAGTCAGCAGGGAGTTTATTCCAGCAGTGAAATGAGTGTTCCATCCTGATTCGTATGCCCCGTTCACACCAAGGACAACAACTATAAAGATAACGATAAAGATATAGTTCTAAAAATCTTTCTCAATATTAAAGAATAGCAGAGTCCACCCCACAACTATAACAGTATATGATTGTATGCTTGTATGGACACTAATGTCGTTATCTTTATAGTTATCATTCTTGGTGTGAATGGGGCTTTACATTGGAATGATAGAAAATAAAGCTGCACAGGATTCATGTACCACAAATATACTTTATCCTATACCACAGTAATAGCAAGTAAACAATAGAAAAATTCATTCCTTAAAAATGTATCTTCACTTGTGAGTATTCTGGTCTCATAATTTCAACTTCTTTATATAGCCTTAAAACAAAATCCAGATAATTTTGCTATTTATACCATACAGTATTGCAAAACTGAAGAAAAATAGGTGAAAAAAAACTTGGACATCAAGGAGAGGAAAGAAATAATATAATTTTCTTAAATATTAAAATAAAAAATCACACTCTGTTCTAAATGATAATGGTCTAAATGATAAAAATTCATAAAAATGTTTAATGTTATATATAATTTAAAGCTGTGTTTTTTTTGTTGTTGTTGTTGTTTTTTGCATGTCAGATTATGGATTTGTTTATCTCTGAAAATGTCACTGGCCTCCAATATACAAATATTGATAGATGATATTTAAACGGGAGAGATTTATATGCCATAAGCTGTACATTTTAAAATTGTATCTGTCCCTGTCCTGTCTCTATATGTCCTTTAGACAGCCACACACTGAAAATAGAATGATGAAGGAAAAAAAGAGTTCGGTAATCATGAGACACAGCTTTTGAGCTTTTCGTTACGGAATGAGGTTTTATGATTTATACACATAAAATAAATACGATAAATACACATTTATTTTTGTATTTTTTTAGTAATGCTGAACAGCACATACCAGGCTTTAACCACTGTCTTACTTTAATGACAACGTGGAATCAAAGTGCACCATATTTAAAGTAATATTTATGTTCTTAATAAATGTCCCTGCTCTTATTGTGCACATTCTCAGCCTCTGAAGCCACTTTCCTCCTCTGCTGATGTCATCAAGGCCACACAGTTGAGGAAAAAATTGAAATGAACTAATAATATCATCAGCTCCAGTCAAATCCATATGGTTATGTCATACTCTGTCTTATATAAACTACTCAGAGAAGTTTATAAAATGAAAATGGAATTGAAACGTTTTAAGTGTAAGTGTCAAATCATTTAAGAAAAATAAAAGACATTTCATTTTTGGCTAACTATGCATTTTTAAATTCACACTGCATTTTGCTACAATTATCACATAGTATCACGCTGAAAATGCAATCTCAAGTGTCCAACCTGTACGTCTAAATGCATTTATGAAAAATGTAATTTAAACGATAATTTTGGTACAGTTTTTGCTTGGACATGTTAAACATATCTAATCAATTTGGATAATACAATTTCATTTTAATAATGCAACTTACAAAGCGTTAAAATATGTTTTTCATTTACATATTATGTAGAAAATTGCAAAGGTAAATTATGTAATTGAATTTTCATTTTCCACTAAATGTTGCACATTGTACAGTACAGTACAGGACAATGTAAATTTAAATACATTGTCATTTTGGATATTAACTTTCAAAATGAATTTAGTTTCATCTGCTTCCATATATCAGTTCCCTTTAACTGCATTTGAAAAGGAATTAAATCAGAATATAAGCAAATATCGTTTCGGATTATTCATGGGCGTGTAAACACAGTCAGTGTGTTGATGGAATATGTTGTTCTGTATCTCATTAGAGAGTCCAAATAACAGCTTGGATTATTAGAAGCCATGACTCTGCCAGCGTGAGGAGTGCAGCCGTGGGTACAACCTACAGTCAGCCATGGTGTCATCTCTCACACACACACACACACACACACACACTGAGATGAGTCAGTATTGCAAGATCACAGAAGGGCTGGAGGTGGTGGCTTGGCTGTCGTCACACACTCTCACGACCATCAGCCAGAGACTCATCTCATCCACGTCACTATAAACACCAGCTTGGAGGTCAGCGGCTAGTTAATACAGATTCCCTTCATTTCATATTGGTTTTTTTTCCCTCCTCAGACGTCCACACAGAAGCAGTTCAGGCAGCACTAGCCAAACACAAGGAGAGGAAGATGGCTGTTCCCATGCCATCCAAACGCCGTTCTCTAGTGGTACAGACCTCTATGGATGCCTACACCCCCCCAGGTGAGCTTCACACCTGATTCTAAATCACTGTTCATTTAAAGTCAACATGAAATCCTTAAAAGGAGAATTTGCCTAGGAAAAGCCCAGTGATTATTTATTCACCCTTGTCTTGTTCTAAAAACATTATTTCACCCTTGTTTTGTTCTATGTCTTTAAAGACTTTTTTTTTCTTTTTTTTTGTGAATTTCTTGCAGTTCGTTTTAATTTCCCATTTTTATTGCCCCCCCCTACAAAATTAATTTATTTACTGTAAATAATTTTAAATGTCATTTAATAGTTATAAATAAGAATTAAAAAATAACTTGTAAGTTCATTTATTTGTGTATTTTAAAGAATTCTATTTTTAATATATAGACACATATATATATATATATATATATATATATATATATATATATAAATATAATAATGTTTTTCCACTTTCTTTTCGTGGCCTTAACAGTTTCTCTTGGATGCTCTTGGAACTATATCCCACTCTACATATAATTTTTTTAAAGAATTTTCTAGTTTATTCTGAAATCCCGCCAATGGGTTGCAAAAACCTTTTCATGTTGACTTTAATTGCACTTGTCCACCTTCTTGGCTGAGTGTTGAGTGGGTCTGAGTGACTCTTACTAGGTCTCTCCCCCCTCTCCTATCTGCCCACCCTGACAGACACCTCGTCCGGCTCGGAGGAGGAGGGCGGCCAGGGTGAGGGTACCCCCACCTCCAGCCAGGGCAGCATCAGCATGGAGCACTGGATCAGTCGGGCCATCCACCAGGGTTCCACCACCTCCTCCTCCTCATCGTCGACGCAGAGTGGGGGCAGCGGAGCCGCCGGGCGCCTGGCTGACGTCCTGGCTCAAACGCATGTCGGCAAATCAGGTAACGCCCGTAAACAAGCTCCGCCTCCACATCGATCCCTCAGCCAGTCACCCCCACACTTCCTGCCATGCTTCTTCTATGTGTGCTGTCCGCACCTTCTTTTGCTCCTTATCGTATATCTGTGCTGTTGTTGAATCACGCTAACCGTCATCAACATGATTCTCTGCTAATCTCCTCTAAAACTATGTCTGTCATGAGGAAGCAAACAGTAACGTTTGTCCGTAGACTCTGATAGGTGCACGGTTCAACAATAAGGACCAATACCAGTTTTTGGGCCAGATGACCAAATTGTCACAATAATTTATTTGTTGTTGTGAATTCTGATGATTTGTGTCACCAAAGTTGTGCAAATTATTTGCAATAGTCTTAGCAGCTTCAGTTATAATGAGTTAAATCATGTCACTTTAAGGATTTGTTTTCCAGCAAAAGTGTGTTGAATTTATAGCCGTCATGGAGCTATAATTTGTACATCCAAGTAATTTTATAAATATAAATATAAATAAATGTTTTTTATATTTTTTTATAATGATAAAAAATACATTTCTAAAACAATATTAATTTTAATTTAACAATTTTATTCAAATGTTTATTTATATTTGTATTTATTTTGTATTTAATTTAATTCACATTGCAATTAAAAAAAAATTAAACCCTGCTGCTAAAAATATATGTAAAAATTATTGTTATAATTTATATATAGTTATAATAAAATGTATTGCTAAAATCTTTTAATGACCCTATTAATTCCTTTTGCACACAATAAGTTTTTTTTTCTTGTGTTCAGAAAACTTAACATTTAATAAAAAAAGTGTAAATATATTTCATTAAAATATAATAAAATACAGACAGGGCAAGGACAGATCTTCTGGTCTGACCGCACCAGCAGAAAATATCCTTGTTGTTGGGCCCTGAGGTAACAATTAATTCAACACAGAGCCAGTTACGTCTCCCCATTTTGTCTGTTAAATGTAGTCCTGACTAGCCAGTGCTGCACAGATGGTAAAAATTTCCATCCAGCTGATTTTAAATGTAAACACAGAATGCAGCAGGAAGAGGAAAGAGTTTAACTGCCACTTTCCCCTCCTCCACTCAGAGGCCATCGAAAGAAAGACACCTCATTTTCAAAAACCTCACGAACCCTCTGTATCCAGAGGGCTTGAAGTTGTAGACTGTGGCTAAGTGTTTTAATAGAGCTATGATGTAGGAGTGCCCTGTGGAGCAGTTTAATGTCTGAAGAAAGGAACTCATCATTTTCACACTGTCCTGTTACCTCTTCATATTTCTTTTTATTTCCCCTCACTATTTGGTTGTTTCATTGTTCTATCTCAGTTTCCCTTTCCTCTATCCACTTTCTTTCCTGCTCTGAGTTTCGAATCACTCTGAGTGTAAATATATTTCATTAAAATATAATAAAATACAGACAGGGCAAGGACAGATACTCTTTTTTTTTCACCATTTTGTTTCCTCGTAAGGGCATTTTACACGGTGCACTGTAGGCACAATGTCTTACGATTTTACAAACGCTGGCAAAAGTTGCCTGCTACTGATTTAGCTCAATGCTAGAGGGCAAAAAACTCTCAGAATGAAGCGGTTTCTGTAAATTATATTCTCTGTTGCTTCTAAGTTGTAGATAATTACACTGTCCTGCTAAAAGTTTTTTAAGGCCTTTTTCGCACCAAGAATGGAACTTATAAATATAAACATTTCTCAGCTGATCCACGTCTACCTATAGTATCACGACACCAATCATAATTCCCTTCATAAGGTCCCTTTAGTCATTTTTCAGCAGCCACCGCTCGCTCAGGAAATAATCACCCACCTCCATCCCCAGCTCCTCCTATCATCCAGTGAAGACTTGGCAGGGAATATATATCAGAACAGAACCATTCTCCCAACCTAAAATGTATGCTAATCGTAAATTATGTTGACGATAGTAGCCCTGACAGAACTATATTAGCATTCTCAAATAATGCTTAATCTCTTAATGCTCAAGCTATTTAATTTTGTCTAGATTCTGATTTGCTGTCAAAACCTTTAGATTTATAGTTATCATTACAGATATCGTCCTTGGTGTGAACCGGTCTTTAATCTACCTGGTCTGCCAGACTAGCCAAGTTGGTCTTAGCTGGTTTAGCTAATTTAACCAGCTGTAAAGTGCCTAAAACCCACCTAAAAAGACCAGCTGTAGATTGTTTAGTTCAGAAGGAAACTAACAAGATAAAATGACTCTAGGCTAAGCATGAATAGAAATAAATGTGTTTGGTGGGCAGACATTAGAAAACGCTCATTCTTTTACTCATTCACGTTGCGTGGGCAGCAGGGAGCGATTTTAGACACATCAACTCTGAAAGTGACCAAAAAAAAAAACATAACTAAAAGTTTGATTGGTTGGAAAATAATGAATGACACATAAAATATTCTGATTGGTCAATGACACATACAATCTTGGCAAGCTTTCAGTGCCGCCTCCAACAACAAACTGGGAACTTGTGATCACCGTGTAAAAGAGCCTTTCGATTCTTTCCCTCACTTCCTTTTTCTCCTCCCACCTGATAACGTTGTGTTACCATCTAAAAGCAGACAACCGACCTCAAGAGATTCAGTCGTGTTCAGAGCTCTCAGAACATTGTTAGTGCATATAAAGTAACACAGCAAGGATCTTTGGGACATTTTTAAACCCACTGGACCAAGAACAAGTTCTGGAAGTGCTTCCCAGGTTGTTGCTTTTGTCCAGTATTTGTGTTGTACCGTTGGGAGAAACATGGCAGTGTGGGTGCTCCTTTAGGAATGCTTAATCATTCCCACCTCCTCCGTCCCCCCTTCCCCTTCCATGCAAGATATCCAGAGTCCTTGGGACTCTGTTGGGAACATGGCACTGTCCATGCTCGGCTCATCAGCCCCCGTTCCTCTTGCCCCATCCATACCTGCGGTCAGCGAGGAAGCGGACGGCTCTAAGGTTCTGGTTCTCCCCCCTTCCTCCCTCCCCATCCAGGGCCGATCGCTCACCTCTCGTTGAAGAGGAAAACTATGCTCGGCGTAGCAGAGAATGGAAACTCGCTGCGGCGCTCCTGTGAGTTTGGATCAGATCTTCTCTGGCCACCACCCTTGGAGTCTGAGGGTCAGTATTTGCCCCCCAATGCACACACACACTTCCCCCATTCATCCGATCATCTAGAACGTCTCTGTGTCCTCCGTGTAGTTCTTTCTGGAGTCTGGGGGACGATGGGCCCCTCAGTGTGTTTGTGTTTGGAGTCGTGTGCCGTAAATTTGATGACCTGATGTGTCTGAACGTCAGTTCTGCTGTGTATGTACAAATAAGCGAGAGAAACTTTCTGACAACAGTTCTGTTTTATTTCGCTATTCGGTCTATCTGTGAGTAGTGACTGTGTAACTTGTGCTTTTTTCTAAATATATATGGTTATTTATTCAATTATCAAGTGTGAAATGCTGTTTTCAGGCTTTCAGTCTGCTTTTAGATGTCCATTCTTTGTCTCTATGTGCTTATCGTTGTTTGTTCTTTCCTGACCCTGGTTTTTGAAGAATAGTTCACTTAAAAATTTTAAATTCTGTCATCATTTACCCTTTATGTCTTTCTGAACCAATCTGACTTTCTTTCTTCCATGGAAGACAAAATCAGGGATTTTAAAGAATGTTCATGCTGCTTTTTTCCATAGAAAGACAGTTATGGTTAACAGGGGCGCCATACAATCATCGTAAAAGTAAACTGTACAAATTATATACAGTATTCAAAGTCTTCTGAAGCCATATGATACATTTATGAGTAATTGACTAAAATTAAGTTGTTTTTCCAATAAAATAAATCATACTTGTTGGCAACTTTCACTTTTATTGTATAAAAAAAGCAGCTTAGACATTCTGCAAAATCTTATTTTTTCATAGAGGAAAGAACATTGTACAGGTGTGAAATGACATGACGGTGAGTGAAAAAAGGCAGAATTATCTTTTCTCTGTGCACTATTGCTTTAACTCTCAGTGTGTTGTCACTATTTGTGTATTTATCTGTTAAATTTGCATGATTATTTGTTTAAATGTTGTAAATTGCATTGATATTTGAAATGTTTACTGTTTAACCAGTGTATAACTGTTGGAAGTTATTTTCACATTGAAACATAGGACAATACTGACTGCTATTTAAAGGTTTGGGGTCAGTAAGATTTATTTATTTCTTTTTGAAGAAATTAATACATTTGTTTAACAAGGATGCATTAATTTCACCAAAAGGGACAGTAAATTCATGAAATCCAGCTTTGCATCACAGGAATACATTTTAAAATTCAACTTTATATTCAAATAGAAGTTATTTTACAATGTAATAATTGTTCAAACTTTTACTGTATTTTGTATCAAAAAAATGGTGTACATATTTAAAAAATATATGAATTTCACACATCCCAAACTTTGAAACGGTAATGTATATTGGTATTTCGATAAACTTCTCATTTAATTTACAATTTACACTATATTTTAAGGCTATGTTTTGAACACTAATTAAATCAATGCTGTTTACATTTTATTAGAATGATAAATGAAAATTGACTGTGATATTTCTTATCCATCCCTCCAGACTAGAAGGGTTGTGTTTGTCTGGGGTTTATTTGTCTCCGTGACGCTGATATGCATGCAGGCTCCCTCACGTGACGCAAGACGCCATTTATATTTGTCCTCCTACGAGCACCTCTGGGCTTTCAGGAAACTCCTTTTCCAGCACATTAGTGTCCGTGTCACTGAAGAGCAGAGGGGTGGGGCGAAGAGAGAGAAAGAAAGGGAGAGTAAAAGAGGGAGGGATTTTGGATGCGTGTTATTTTCAGCCTGTTACGTAAGCACTCTAGCTGCTGGGTGTTTTCTCGTACACTCATCACTGATGGTAGAGGCAGGAGACGAGGCAGGGAGGCCAGTGATGAAGCAGGAGACGAGGTGGAATACAAGGCAGGGAGAGAGTCAGGTGATTAGAGCTGGAGATCGGTTTCCTAATTTCGATTCAGATTCACAAAGCTCTCATGGCAGTTTGATTCAGTTCTGATTTGATTAGATTCCAACTTATTTAGTTATATTTTAATAATTTTCCTTACATATTTTGACATTAATCAGACAGTAATTGTTCTTTAAAAGAACCGGCTCAGAAGAAATATTTGTTTCAGGAATCAGGCTCCACATGTCATGATGTATGTTATTGATTCAAGAGTTACTTATTCATGAATCAGTCTGAACTGGTCACACTGTTCGTGTTTGATTCACTAAAAACAACCAGCTTATGTCTCTGAATCAGCATACATAGTTCATGCTGTTTGGTTTTGATTCGCTCAAAAGAAAGATTCACAAGATTCATTTGTTTGAGAATTGAGCCACATGTTGCATTGTATGTTTAAATTAGCAAAAAAGAACCAGCTTCTTAGAGTAATTTGTTTGTGAATGATCTAGATGTTTTGATTTGCTTAAAAAGAACGAGTTCTATAGAGTCGGTTCATGATTCATACTACACTGATCTCAGTTTTAGTTTTTGATTCATTAAAAAAAAACTGACACATAGGAGATATTTGTTTGTGAATTAGACTACACTGTTCATGCTGTATGTTTTGATTCACTAAAAAAAGTATATGTTCATAAGAGTCCTTTGTTTAAAAATAAGACTAGTAATATTTTATGTTCAGCTACACTGGTAGTCACATCAGCCCTACGGGAGATGTAGAAGTAGTGCTGAAGGTGGGTGGAAGCCAAATCCAGGGGTCGTGCCCTTCCTTAGTCACATTCTCCATCAGACACCCCTTCTGTGCTTGGCACAATTCCTCAGACAGGAGGCATCTCGCTCACTCACGTTCATTCTGCCGCCACTAGTGACAGCTTGACTTATCTCTCCCAGATATATGACTAATACTTCAATTTATATTTATACATGATGATACTATATATTTATTTATAAAGTCAGTCAGAAACAAACCGACTTATGGAGAAATAGATTGATGCATTAACTGTGATTCTTTGCTGAAAAGAACTAAAATACACCACTCAATTCTAGTTATGATATTAATGTATCATATGAGTCAGTCTCGGATACAAACTCAGGGTCTGCATAAAACTTTATAACATTGAAAACCATCTATGCTGAACTAAAGCTAAGTAGCTAAAAGCCTCTGACTGTGTCGTCCTTGATCACAGTGGACGTTTCTGTTAGGGCCGTTTTGGGTGTTTTATGGTGGAGGAGGAATAGTGCCGCCTCATTGGCATTCTCCTCATTCCTGGTGTCGAAATTACACACGGATGGTTATTTCTCTCGGAATGGCTCGATTGGAGCATGGGATATAATGGAAGGAAACTTTTATGAGCTTTTAGTGAAAGGATCACCCACTGACATCTGCCATTTGAAATTGTGCAAAAAAGGTAAATGACATTTATTTACTCAAACGTTAGACAGCACAAACTCTGTAGGGATATCATAATGATAATATGTGGTGGCCAAGGGCACTGAATGTGAAAGAGACATTTCAGAAGCGAGCTGAGGGGAATGAGAAAGAGGCCGCAGACAGCTGAGAATTTATGATCCGAAGGGGAGGGTGAACGGTGAAAGAGAAGCCCAGCGGACTCACCGACTGGAAGTAAAAGGGACTGTAATTAAGGAAAGGATGAAAAAGCTCTCCTCTGTGACTCTCGCGTTCCATCAGTCTCTTTCTCTGAGACATGTGCATATTGTTTGCTCAAAATCACTAACCCTCTTACTTTTAGTCGTAAACAATGGGCCAAGTGTGTCAGGGCTCTCTGTATCAAAGCCAGGTAGGACTGAAATCCTGTTAGAACAACAAGCCAGTTGGTTTATAGGCAGTTCCATTTGGTTATTGGTTGGTCAAGCTGGTTATGCTCTGTTTAACATAGACTGATCAGCCAATGATAAACATGAACCACATGTACATTTTTGGAATATGATTTAGCTGTTGGTCATTAGCTGCAACAGACCAATTACCAGTTGGTTTATATGTGGTTCAAGTTAGCCAATGGCAGGTCAAGCTGGATATTTACTGTATAATATAGATTTATGAGTCAATGACCAATTGACAGTTTTTTTGGAACATGATAGCTGGTTTAAAGTTGGTCATTAGCTGGTTATAGATTTTCAAGTTAGTCATTGGCTGGTCAATGGCCAACTCAGATTGACTGGTTATTTTCTGTATAATATAGATTGATCAGCCTTCAACAAACCAGTAACCGATTGGCTTATATGTGGTTCAAGTTCGTCATTAGTTGGTCCAACATGACAGCTGGTTTAAAGCTTGTCCAAGTTGGTCATAAGCTGCACCAAACCCTTCAAATGTTGGTTTATAGGCGGTTCAGTTTGGTCTTATGTTGGTCAAGCTAGTTATGCTCTTTGTTACATAGACTGATCAGACCAACTTGAACCAGATGATTTTTTTTTAAACATGATATCTGGTTTAAAACTGGTCCAAGTTGGTTATTACCTGCATTCAAGTTGGCCATTGGCTGGTCGAGCTGGTTATTCACTATATAATGTACAGTCATATGAACTTGATAAACTAGCCATACATTTTCTGAAACATGATAACTGGTTTAAAGAAAGTTGATAATTTTTTGGTCAATATATATGATACAGTGATTAACCCATTTGAACCAGTTATATGTCAGCTTCCCATTGCTCCAAACCACTGGAGTTTCTCATTATGCATTTTGATTCTTCCTCATCTTCTCAAACCCAGAGAATCACTCAGCTCCTCCGGACGTCACCACCTACACCTCCGAACATCCCGTTCAGGTGGAGAGGCCACAGGTGTCCACCGTTCCCCGGACCACACCCAAATATGGCAACGCCGAACTCATGGAGACCGGAGATGGTGAGGGCACGAGAAATGTGTGTGAAAGAAAAGGAGTGATGTTTTAGAGACGGTAATGACGTTTTCATTTCAAAAATCACAATGGGCTTTGAAAGATTTACATGAACCATTTTCCTCAATCATTTTGACAGCGCATCTAGCATTTCTATTCCACCCTAACTTTATTTATTTTGGCAGAGGGTTTTATATAGAGCAACTTGCAAATAGTCCCCCTGCAGAAACCCGGGGTTAAGGACACAATGGTGGTAGCTGGTATAAATGCTTCAAAAGTATTACTTATTGTTAGTTCATGATACGCAAAGCTTAACAGTGTGTAATATTTAATGTATCAAAATACAATTCGATTATGCACTTTAAAAGCACACAACAAAATTATTAAAAACTAAAATATTTTTTTTTTTTAAATATAAAGCTGAAATATAAAAATTAACACAAATTCAATAATTCTATAATAGTATGTAAACAATAGAAAAACAAAACTAGGTGATATTTAATGCTTGAATGTTATCAGATTACTGACGCTTTATATAAGTATGTGTTGTAATGGTTGATATAGTTGTAGGTTGTATGTAAACCCTAGATATGATTGAAACCTGCTCTGATAGATCCTCTGTTATGGAGCTGTGATTGAGGGCATTGATCCCACTCTTATATTATTACTCTTTAATTTGATCTCTTGGGGACGCCCCTGAAGGCCGCATTCGACTGCATCTGTCAGAGGCATTAATCAGAAAATGTTTGTAAAATTGATTTGTTTGGGGGTAAGACGAAAATGGAGGTGTGGAATACATAAGTAAACACAACAACGGGGAGTTGAACATCTTCATTGTACACATTAAGCCATCCATCTAAAGTTTATGGCCAGTCCTTTACCCAGACAGCCTTGTGTGTGTGTGTTTATACGGTCGTTCAGGTAGATTCAGGAAATTTGATTCATGTATGAATGGTAATATTGTTTTTTCTTCTATGATTGTGCATGTTTGTGTGCATTAACACATGTGTGTCCTCATAGGAGTCCCAGTTAGCAGTCGTGTTTCGGCTAAGATCCAGCAACTAGTGAACACACTAAAGCAGCCCAGACGACCTCCACTTCGAGAGTTTTTTGTTGATGATTTTGAAGAGCTCCTAGAAGGTGAGTGTTTGTCTCAGCATAATAGTTTTTTGGAGCTTTTCTGAGCTTTTCTTATAAACAAACAAATAGAGACATACAAAATACCTGGTTTGCAAACAGATCATTCTTTTGAATCTGTTCTTCTGATTTGAATGAATTATTCAGTGGTCAGCATTTAATTAAATTTGTCCATGTGATGAGTGATGATTCAAATGAACCGGTGTTTCAACAGTTCAGGTTTCATTGAAATGAACCAGTTCAACAAAAATAACAATTTTTTGGGCTCCCTGAATGACCATGTTTTGCCTCTTCTGTTTTCAGTCCAGCAGCCCGACCCCAACCAGCCACGACCGGAGGGCTCTCAGATGGTCGCCATTCGAGGGGAACCGCTGGGAGTTGTCACTAATTGGCCACCATCTTTAGAAGCTGCACTGCAACGCTGGGGGACCATCTCGCCCAAAGCACCCTGCCTGACCACCATGGACACCAACGGCAAACCCCTCTACGTCCTTACTTATGGTAAAATAACCTTATTCTACTACAACCATACATACAATGACCAACATCCGCATACAGCCATACTGGTACAGAATAATATATTTTCACTCTTATAATTCAGAATATTAATACAGACCACGTAAGCTGATATAGTGACCCCAAAAAATATTTGGACACAAAAGCTTAATTTGTTTGCAGATGCCACTTGTGTAAATATTTTGTATTAATGTGTTGTTGTTTTAAAGTGACAAAAGTGTCCAAATATCTTTGGGCCCGCCGAATATACTGATATACTTGTGTTCATCTTATGCTAACAGGAATAACCTTGTCTCCTTGTTTATTTATGCTCAGTCATGAGAGGGAGATCATTATAGGGCTTGTTTTTTTGTTGTGTGTGTGTGTGTGTGTGTGAGGCTCTCAGCTGATTTTACTCAGTGAGGATCCTGCCAGCAGCACATCACGGGTGAGAGTGTGAGGAAGGGATTGCAGTGTGTGTGTCTGTAATGGATTGGTATTCCCTCTTTTCTTTTTTCTAAAACTGAAAATGATAATCAAGCCACCTGAGCTTAATGATTTCTTCATTTTTACACACACACACACACACACACACACACACACATAGACTCATGAAGACACTTAGCCCTAACCAATAGACAGCCTCCATTTCCTCGGTTTGCAGTGGGAGACAGAAAAATTATGGCAATGGTTGTTTGTGTGGCGTACAAACCCCTCCCCAGGACCCACCAGGGACTATCACCCTCCTTCTCAGCTCGTTAAAAACCTCGCCCAAATCAAAAGAGTAATTAACTTTCCACAGTACGCAGGCACTGAGCAAGATCGCTATCTCTGCACCGGTTTGCTTTCAGCGGGGTTTCATAGCCATGAGTTAAATCCTGATAACGGCAGGTCAAAAATTCAGCAGGACAGAAGAGATAAACTGCTGAGATGCCCTGTCTGTGACTCTTCCAGATGCTTAAACTTCAAGTAATTTGGTCATTTTGTCCCAGTTCGTGTTTGTCCTTTAAGTCTATGTAATCTCTTCACATTTTTCTTTCTTATTTGCAGTTTGTATGCTTACAGTTTTCAAAATATAGAAAAAAGGGTGCCATACGACTCTATCTGTTTTAAAGTCTTCTCAAGTCACATGATAGCTTTGTGTGAGGAACAAAATGCAGCTGGATTAATTATTCACCGAAAATCTTCTTCTCTTGTCTCAAATCTCATTTGCACTTCCACATATTCAGACTGGAAGATCTTTTCTGGTTATGCGACGCAACAGCTAATAGCGTTTCATATTCACGTCAAACTTACAGTGCTGTTCAAAATGTTTGCAGTCAGATTTTTTTTTTTACTAAAGTAATTAATACTATTATTCAGCAGCAAGGATTCATAGTATTTATAAGTTTTCAGTGTAATGTGTTTTCTTTTGAATGTATCACTTCTTTTGAAAATGTATCATAGTTTCTTCAAAATATTAAGCAGCACAAATGGTTTCAATATTGATAATAATAAAAAAACGTTTCTTGAGTTTCACTTCATATTGATTACTTAGAATCAGGGTGCGATTTACTGGGGGGGGGGGGGGGGGGGGATGGGGGGTTGCGTGGGATCTCCCCCCTTTCTTGTCAATGTAACCCTGCCTCTGCTTAATTATTTTTTTATCCCCGGTGGGGATAAATTCAACCCCCCTCAAAGTGATCATTGCTACAATGATCACTATAGTAGTGGCGAGGCAGATCACAAAACTTATCACGGGTCTGTGGTTTGATTAAAGTAAATTTTATTTTAAAATGCGCTACCTTGGCTGGCTCATCCTCTCTGTATTCACCACTCTGCAGACTTGCTCAATGTCCCGCCCACGGCGCTATCTGATTGGTTACACCTCACGAGTAATAGCCTATCAACACTTACGACACGGTTGAAGCCGGTCCACTGGGCAGTGGAGTTGCCATCTTGGCGACTTTGTCGCTAGATTTAGCGACTTTTTTCCAAAAAAAGCGACTAGCGACAAATCTAGCGACTTTTTGGACAATCATAATTTAGTCTCTGAGACTCTCTGGTGCTGCCGCACGAGCGCGAGGTCGGCAAGTATAGCCGACATCAGTCACAGCACAACCACTGACTTTATCGTATGTGTATTTGAATTCATTAGACAATGTCGTGAATAGGATTTTAGTGCAGATTAATGTTTGAGAGCTGGTTATGTAGTCTTAATGGACTGCGTTTTAGTCATTATAATATTCATTCCATTGTCTGACAACAGAAACATTAAAATATAGTAATAAAAACAGTTTTATTGAGAATTTGGCTGAATTAAAATGCAGTATGTGAGTATAGGGAGGCAATACAATATGACGCACTTACTTCATAAATATGCTAATTAACACATGGCGTCATCTAGTGACATTTAGCGACTTTTCAGTCGGGGTTTAGCTACTTTATACTGAAAGAAGTTGGCAACACTGCAGTTGAGCTTTGTGTTGAAACAAAGGAAGGCAGCATATTAAACATATTACTGAAGCGGGGATAAACATCACATTCTGATTATCTGTTTCTGTGATGACAAGCAGAGTTAGTGTCTCAGTCACACCACTGAGAATGGCCGAAGTTACACATACGGTGTTTCACTCAGTTGAGGTTAAAGCAAAGGTTTTTTGATTATTCACTAACTCTTGAGTGTCTGCCACGAGTAATTTCAATGTTAAGTCAATATAAAGGTCCTGCGGCCCGAATGAGGCGTTTAGCGTGGTGCGGGCGCGTCCATTTTGCGCAAATGAGGGGAATTGACTAGCACAGATAATGCATCTGTCTTTTCGGTTGCACTTTATTTTACAGTACGTGTACTAAAATGTACTTATAGTGTACTTACAGTGTATTTATCTAAGAAAGTTCTGGTAATACAAAGTAACTACGTGGGGTAGGGTTAGGTTTAGGGGTAGGTTCAGGGTTAGTACCTAGTTATTACATAGTTATTGTATTTACTATAATAAGTACATAATATGTACATGGGGAACAGGACTGTAAAATAAAGTGCTACCGTCTTTTCTATCATTTCACTGATTTATTGCGTGTTTTTTCATTGTGCTTGATCACAGTTCATATGTGTGGGGAAAGATAAGCTATTAGAGTAAAAATATTGCGTTAGGCTGCTTAATGAGTTAAAAGGAAAAAAGATTTTACAGTTCCTGCAAATGCAGTGATGAAGTTCATGTTCTCATGATTTATTTTTATGAATTCAAACCCCCCCCCCCCCCCCTCTGTTTTTTTCACAAATTGCCCTTGCTTAGAATCATGTGGCACTGAAGACTGGAGTAAAAACTGCTTAAAAATGAAGTTTTGCCATAACAGGAATAAATTATATTTTAAAATATAATAAAATAGAAAACAGTTGTTTTGATATTTTAATAACTGTAATAATATTTCACAATATTATTGTTTTATTACTGTATTTTTGTCAAAAAAAATCTGCCTTTCAAAAACTTAAAAATTAATTAATATTTGAATACACTGAGACACAATGAAATTTGATAACTGCAGGGCACTTTTGGTGACCCTTTAAGTATGGTTATTCAGCATGTACTTCCTTTTGCACAGGCAAGCTTTGGTCTCGGAGCATCAAAGTAGCGTACAACATCCTCCACAAACTGGGCACCAAGCAGGAACCTATGGTCCGACCAGGAGACCGGGTGAGTGTGACAGAACTTCATAGAACCAGAACACTTCAGTAAAGCACCTCATTAAAAAGATCATCAATACTAGTTAACCTCGACATGCTGGTGATTACCACTGAGAATAATTGATATACAGTAATGCACTCTGAATGGAAGTCTGTGAGGCAAGGACTAAGTGTTAAAGTACACATTTTTCGAAATAAACAAGCTGAATTTTAAAACTGATCAGTGTTAAGAAGATTATCTATGAGAATAAACTTTTACATGTTCATGTATGCATTTTTAATTGTGTAAATGATATCTCACACAGCTAAAAGGATGATTTTTTCACAACTTTACCAAAAATGAAATTCTATCATTATTTAACTATTTGTCATTCCAAATCTATATGACTTTTGTGCTTCTTTGGAAGAAAAAGAATATATTTTGAAGAATGTTGGTTACTAAACATTTTTGGTTCCCATTGACTTCCCATTGACAAAAAAATACAATGGAAGTCAATGGCAACCGAAACTGTTTGGTTAAGAAATCCACACAATTTTGGAATTACATGATTCTGAGTAAATGATCACTTTAAAAGCGTAAAACTTCTTAACACAACATTCAAGCTGCATGTTTCTACATTTAAATGCTTTGCACCTTCCATGCAGTATATGCATCTTTGTCTGTTTTTACATTCTGAGGGATGAGCCAAAATGATTGTGGTAATCGCCAGCATGCCGAACATAGAGCATAACTTGTTTTGAACCCAGAACATTCCTTTAATGACAGAGCGCCGTTTCCTGCCGCATGCCTCGGTTTTAAAGCGTGTCCCTGTCAGATTAGCATACGCTCGTGTTTGAAGTCTGACACCTTCCCTCTCTTATCATTTCATGAGCAGGTGGCTCTTGTGTTCCCCAACAACGATCCCGCTGCCTTTATGGTCGCCTTTTATGGCTGCCTGCTGGCAGAGGTGGTGCCCGTACCCATCGAAGTGCCACTTACCCGAAAGGTGAGACTCCAAATATACCAGCATGAATGACTGTCAAGTTTTCAAGCCTTCACATCCTGATTTTTGACACCATAACAAGTTATAGCACCTACCCACAATCCTTCTTCCTAGCATGGACTCACATTGTCGAGTGCCAACCTGTCAGTCAGTATAACGCAAAATATTAATATATATTTATTATTCATGTTTAATGGTAAAGTTTGTTACAAAGGCCTTTTGCAAACTTGGCCTTGTAAATAATGCAGTGTCTCGCTCTCTGGCCTGCTGTCTGTTTTTGAGATCCGTTATCTTTTTGGAATGTCAGGGTGAATGTATCAGCGCAGACCCCTCGAGGCTGAGGTATTGCCTCAGATACGAATGTTGAATTTTAGTGGTTGAAGTAAAGAAGGAGAGCAGCTTTGGCAAGAGTCAGTCTGATCCCTTGTCCGTCCAAAAATTCCAGGAAAGGACCTGGAAACTGGCGGAACACTCTCTGGCTTCCTCTGCATGCATTACACTTCGGAAACCAATAAACTTCTGTCCACTGCAAAAGCAGCTTTCTGTTTTTCTGCATTTTTGACTTATAACACAGCATTAGTCTTACAGAAGAGTACTGAGCAAAAACATACTACCGTGTTTTTGATGGGTTTCGCATGTTGCATGAAACTGTACCACCTAAATTGTAATCTTAAAAACAATTTAGTATGATACCATTCAAGCATAGCAGTACTGTGGTAATTCTGAATACTTTTTTGTAAGGGTACGCTGATTAAAAAATACTGAAGAGTACCATTATTTAAAATCTTTTTTTTAAACATGTATTATGGAGTACCACGCACATACATGCATTTCAGTAGACAAATGGTGATAATATCATGGTGTGATATATTATCACACTTCACTTTTTTTTGTAAGGAAACCCTGTGTTTTACCAAAGTTTTTAAAGTTTAAGGACCATGGTATATTTCAAACTACTTTCTGACAACAAACTGTACCATTGTATCGCAGTAGTGCATTTTGTAAGGTCCAAGTTTTTGATATTTTAACATGTAAAAAAAGTGACGTGGACATTTGTCAGGTGGAGGTGATTTTGAAACTCGACCATCCAGCATAAAAGAGATATTTAAGCACACCGCAGTATCACGGGTAAACATCATTCCTCAGTGTGCTGTCTGTAATAAGTAGGCCGTCACCTCCCCTGCAGTGTATTTTGCTGCTGTACTGATGATGGATGTTAGCTGGTCTTAGCCTATTTCTGTGTGTGTGTGTGTATTAGGATGCAGGAAGTCAACAGATCGGCTTTCTCCTGGGCAGTTGTGGCGTTACTGTAGCTTTGACCAGTGACGCCTGCCACAAAGGCCTTCCGAAAGGACCCACTGGTGAAATACCACAGTTCAAAGGTCAGTCCCTTCATACACAACTTTATGTCAGTGATGTCTAGTGTCACGTAGGCAGACTTGCGATTAGATTTGATTCCAGAATAAAATCTAGTCCACACTCCAGAGCTTTAAAGGTGGTAGTTTACCCAAAAAAGAACATTCTGTTGTTAATTACCCACCTTCACGTCGTTCTAAACCCGTAAGACATTCGGAACACAAATTAAGATATTTTTGATGAAATCCGAGAGCTTTCTGACCCTCCATACTGTAGATCCTCCTACACAACTGAAACGTTCAAGGACTAGAAATATAGTAAAGGCAACATTAAAAACAGTCCATGTGACATCAAGGTACGACAGTACTTTTTAGTGCACTTATAAAACCATCATTCAACCATTTCTTCAGTTTCTTCAAATCATCTCAGGAATAAATTGCATTTTAAAATAAAGTCTGTGTGGGGTGGCAGGCGAAAATCAAGAACATGATGGGCCGTTTCATGCGTGTGATGTTATCTAAGCCAGACTGCTAGCAGTCAGCGTTTGTTGCACTGTCTGGGCCACAGTAAGATGAGAGAGGGTATAAATAGAAAACGTAGAGGTAATGAATCTGATATTGTTGTAATGATTAAGAAGTCCTGAGAGGATAGTCATTTAGCCCGAGACGGACTTACTCTCATCCCGATGTAAATCAAGTCATTAAACCAGTCACACTAATCACTCATACGCTATCGTTCTTTTGTATGATAATCACCACTTATAATGATAATGATAGTCATGGTTGAATCATCAAGCTGCATGAATATTAATACAATTGTATGAATATTCATGTTTTCTCTCTGTTTGGTCCCACCCACTCATCAGGATGGCCAAAGCTGCTATGGTTCGTCACAGAATCCAAACACCTTTCCAAGCCGCCACGTGATTGGTTCCCTCACATCAAAGATGCAAATAACGACACCGCCTACATAGAGGTGAGCTAACCCATGGAATTATGACCGTTATGGAAATATCAGTTTATTCAAATCGTTTTACCGGTCGTACATACAAATGTTCTCCTGAAATTGAAACCATCCGTCTGGGTTTGTTGTCCATGTGCTGCACCCCACAAGCCACTTTAATAGTTTTATGATATCTGATTGGTAGATATTGAATGTCTCGAGCCCCAGAAATCAATATTTCCTATCAGCATGCCAGGCACAGCTGCTTCCATTAGAGAGACACTGGATAATGGATGATAAATGATTAATGTTTGTTTAATTGTGAAGCGGGACTCTTGTAGGAGATGCTGGTTGATGGAGTGGGCCTGGCTTCATGTTATTGAACCAGTTCTGAGTGAGCTGTCTCAATGTTCTTCACCAGATCCCAGAAATCTGAGAGTCTGTGTAAAGTGGCCGGGTGTCAGATGTCCAGTGTTGGCCTGATGTTTACTTTCCTTTCTACTGTACTCCTTTTCAGTACAGAATGAAGAACATGTTCAAAAGAAAATATATTGCAAAAATGATCATGAAATGAATGCACATTTTCCTCTGAAATGTCATTCTCATTACTGTAAAGCTCATAAAAGCTCTTTTTTAATTGTATTTATGGAGTATGAAAAAAGTATAGTAAAGAAAAGATATTATTCATTAAAACATATTTTCTACCATATTAAAATTATTTAAAAGCAAAAAAGCTAATTGTTATATTGGTAATATATATATATATATATATATATATATATATATATATATATATATATATATAAACATATTATTATTAAAGTTATAGATTATTTGGAAAATCAGATTTTCCCCAGTTTTTTTTTTTCCCCAGTTTAAATTTTTTTAAAGCAAAATAACTCTTTTTTGATTATTTAATATGAATATGAAATATATATATTAATCAAAAAAGAGCTATTTTGCTTTATATATATATATATATATATATATATATTTTGTCATACTTTATGCAAAATATAATTTCTTATTTTCGTATTTTATTTTAAGGTAAAATATGCCCTGGACATGGCCAGCAATTTTGACATGCATCCCTACAGTAGTGCGTTAACCGTCATGCAAATCAAGGGATTTGTTATGTTGATGTTTGTGTTAATGATTGACGTTGATGACACTCTTGTGTTGATTTCCAGTATAAGACCTGTAAGGATGGGAGTGTTTTGGGTGTTACAGTGACCCGGATCGCACTTCTTACACACTGCCAGGCCCTGACACAGTCTTGTGGATACACAGAGGGTGAGTCCACAACACACACACACCACATTATCCCCCTAGGTCAGTCCATTGTCCTTAAATCTCCCTTCTCAGACAGTCATATAGTAAATCTGTATTCTCTCTTTGTCTTTCAGCTGAAATCATAGTGAATGTATTGGACTTTAAAAAGGATGTGGGTTTGTGGCACGGCATCCTAACTGTAAGTAAAAAAAAAAGGTAAACATAAGATCATATGTTCCACATTCAGTGTGTTAATATCTCACTTCCTGTTTCCCCAGAGTGTCATGAACATGATGCATGTAATCAGCATCCCATACTCCCTGATGAAGGTCAACCCTCTGTCCTGGATCCAAAAAGTGTGTCAATACAAAGGTGTGTCGGGCAGTGTTTACAATAAATCTTTTTTGCACCAAATCACATATGATTAAACATATAATATTCCCAAATAATTTTTTGCATAAAAACTAGTCCAGTTACTATTTTATTTTTGTATTTTGACTAAACGACTTCATATTTCAAAATCATATTTGTTTAAATAATAGTTGTTTTTTTTGTCATCATCAAGAAAATCAACCTAGCTTCCCAATAACAAGTAACATAAAATTAAATATTTCTAACAAAATACTAACCAAAAATATATAATGAAATATAATTAAATATTAACTATATAATATTAATAACAACTAATATGCTACAGTGTTTTCTCTTTTTGAAATCCACCTGTATGCGTTGTTTTGCTTTAAAATCTCTTTTTGTGCTTAAAATTTAAACTTGATGTAAACAGACTTTGATTCTTGATCTTACTGGTAATTTATAACTATAAACAAGGCAAATTTCTGAATAAATCATTTGTAAATCCTCGCTGAGACCCTTTACTTCATGATAGTTTATGAAAGATTTACTTAGAAATACGTTCTGCTCATGTTTCATGAATTAATGATATATAAGGGACAGTGTCGTTTGAGATGATTTTGGATGTGTCCAGTATGGCCATCCTTGTGATATTTCTAGTTCTGTGTGTTTGTGTGCAGCTAAAGTAGCTTGTGTCAAGTCAAGGGATATGCACTGGGCTCTGGTCGCTCACCGAGATCAGAGAGATGTCAACCTGAGCTCCCTGCGCATGTTGGTGGTGGCCGATGGATCCAACCCATGTGAGTTCAGCTAGTGTTTTACCTCCTCATTTCCCCTTTCTTTCCTCTCACACCTGTGTGTTTCTTAAAATGTTCTTCTGACAGGAAACAAACTGAGGGTTAAACTGCTATTTACACACCAAGCAACCTGGCAAACAAGCTAAAAGCATCATTCCTAAGTGTCTAAATGTGTATACACTCATATTTGGCCTTTGGGATTATAACTCACAGAAGAGATGATGCCCAGAAGCCATTTCCTTACATATACAGATACATAGTACAAATGGACACACTAAAGGACAAAACATTCCTTCTGCTGTCTATTTCATTCAAATGCCAATGTAAATGGCAGTATGATACAGTTAATGTGTTTCTGATGGAATATTCAGGAAGCAAAAGGGGTCGTATGAGGGGAAACAGGATTTTTCTTGGTCTTTTGAGATAAAGATATTGATGTAGCTGAACATTTACAATGCAAGCATCTCTATCGACTCCAAGAACATCATATTTCAATCCAAAAGAAAATAGGAAGATGCTTCAGAAGACTTTTGGAAGACACCTACATATGGACTGATGATATTTTATTTATCAGTAGCTCACTGAAAAATATAATTAATGCAATGCATAATAAATAGATATTATATTTTTTTAAGAATTTAAATGAAATCGCAATATTTTTGTTGTACTGGATTGTAAATACAAATATATTTTCATTACTGTAATGACAATGAAATGTTTAATTTCTTAAATGTATATATTTATCATGATAATGATCGTTTTAGAGAAAGAAAGAAATTTAATTGTAAAAAAATGTATGTCATGATGCAGTACATTGATTTTCTTTATTATTTTATCATTTCCTTTTTATTTAGTTTTTAGAGAGAAATATGACATTAGAATACACAGATTTATATATTCAAATGTATTCTGTTATGTGGCCCATCTAAATGTTTAAAGAAAGCTCAAACTAGCAAAAGTAGTCTTCAAGACGAGAATGCAATTTAAATATTAAAAATGGATACAATACGGCGCCCTTAAACTGGATTTTTAAATAACAATGACTGGAGTTAGAATACGTATAAAGGTGAGAACTGGCTTCACATTATTGTCCGTAACGCTCTCTCTCGTTCTCTACAGGGTCCATCTCATCATGTGACGCGTTCCTCAATGTCTTCCAGAGTAAAGGTCTGCGGCCAGAGGTCATCTGTCCATGTGCCAGCTCAGCTGAAGCCCTCACCGTGGCCATCAGGAGGTGGGAGGAGTGCTGACACATTGACCAATAACTTCAACTCATATTCATAAACTCTCACTTTTCCATCCAAACACTTAGATCTTTCTGTCCTGCTTTTACCAGTTTCATAAGCCCCTAAAAAATTGGGAAATAATGACAGAAATATGGACACAAACCATTTTTCTGTTGGTCAGATAGACAGATTGAAGTTGATGGTTCATCGAGAGAGCTTTTCCGAAGCCTGTGTATGTCTTCAATGCAATTTTCCAAAACCATATACAAGAAAATGATGTTTTTTTAGGCTGCCTCCGTAATTACAGCCCTGAATAGTCCTTACATCTTTGCTTTGTGACCGAATCGAACTGGTGACAGAACGCAGAGCATATGGTTTTCATTCCACAGGATTAACTCCATCGCGGAACGTTTTTATAGACCTTCTCTCTGTCACGACAAATTTGAGGATGAGAACACAAAAGTGAAATGAATTGAAAGCTAATAAAAAAGCCTGGTGTCACAGATGAAAACATCTCTGTCTAGTGAGGTCAAGTTGATACGTAACTCCGCTGTTTCTGTCATCAAAGATGTTACATCATCATCATTTGTGGATTTACAGAGCAAACTAATCGTAACCTCATTTTTCACCCTTCGCACACATTTGCTTTGGGTCATGTGGTTCACAGAATATTTCCCGCTCTGGTAATAATTTCTTTCCTCGTTATATCTCATTCTCATTTCAGCTTTAGATGGTCCAACATTTCTGCACTTCTGCTCTGTTCCAAAACTTAATGAGCTGCCTACCCAGACAGCATTTAAAGCGTCAAACAGTATGTACACACACCGACACGATGGCTGTTAGAAAAAAAACATTATGCCACCTTCTAAGATACCTCATTTTTTGAAAAAGAATTGCATTGTGCAATCACCCAATATGCTTTGCTGGAATGTTCAGCTATAAATATACATTCGGCATTGTTAAACAAGAAAAAATAAAATGGTCAGTCAAACACTGTTGTGATTTCCACATCAGTTTATTTGTAATGTTCCTTAAAAAGCAGTTCCCTATGCAGTGTGAAGACAGCCAGGCAGCACACTAGTTTTGGAACAGAGCTATTATTTCCAGAATACTTCATCGGCACACCCTGTTTTATGTATTTCGCTCAAATGAAGCCTGCTGTACCTTGCCAGAATCTCTGTTAGCTCAGACGGGTGTCTTTTAGAGGACATTATGTGTGGGTGGGGCTTAGTGCTGTCCATCTGATCTGGCTGCACCAATCATCTTCAATCATCAGAACTACTTGGACCAATCAGCTTCTTTCTAAGGCTTACATTGCATTAAAGTCAATGTGAGGACATTACATGGACATTAGAGGATATTACAGGATGTGTGGGCAGGGCTTAGTCTTATCTATCAGATAAAGTTGGACCAATCAGCTTCTTCTTCATCAAAACTAGTTGGACTGAAAAGCTTCTTCTTCTTCAGGTTTACGTTGCATAGGAGTCACTGTAAAATAATTTCATATATTGCTGTAATCTGGTATTTTATTTCACATTTCAGGCCTACGGATGACAGTAACCAGCCGCCGGGTCGAGGAGTGCTGTCTATGCAGGGTCTGAGCTACGGTGTCATCAGAGTGGACTCAGAAGAGCGTCTCTCCGTACTCACCGTACAGGATGTGGGCACTGTGATGCCAGGAGGTACTCATATCTACATGCTTGAATGGGTCTGAGAACCCCTCAAATGTGGCTTTATACATATTGTTGTACGTTTAGTGTTAATGCAATCAAAGAAAAATCATTGTGTAATGTATGCCTCTCTCTGCGTGCTGTATTTACTGCTTCATAAAGTACGTAATGTGTTTATTGATGTTGTGTATGTGCAGCTCTGATGTGTGTGGTCAAACCAGAGGGAGTTCCTCAGCTGTGCCGAACAGATGAGATCGGAGAGCTGTGTGTGTGTTCCATCGCCACGGGAATGTCATATTATGGGCTCTCGGGCATGACAAAAAACACCTTTGAGGTTTGTGTCCTATCAGAGCGAGATCGATTTGGCTGTAGTTAGTTGGATTCTCCTACCCAGAATCCCCAGACCTCTGCTCGAACAGATGCTAAAGTGCTCCGATCAAAGTCTTTTCCTTGGCTTGTTTGTTCAATTGCTTTGAAATAATGAGTAGGGCATTTTCTCAAGGCCAATTGACACAGAGTCTGATATCTGAAGACCGATTTGACCTAAAGTAAAGCAGTGGAGATAGTGAGATTTAGTTTCTAAAAAATCTATTCACAAATTTGAGATAAAGTATAGTTGTATCTTAAACTTTTGTTTTGCTGTCAGGTCTTCCCCATGACCAGTTCTGGGGCTCCTATCAGCGAGTACCCCTTCACTCGCACAGGGCTGCTGGGCTTCATAGGCCCGGGTGGGCTAGTGTTTGTATCTGGAAAGATGGATGGGCTGATGGTGGTGAGCGGACGGAGACACAACGCTGATGATATCGTCGCAACAGCGCTGGCAGTGGAGCCCATGAAGTTTGTGTACAGGGGCAGGTGAGAACACAACAGAAGCAAACAAACAAACAAAGCATATTCTTTTTTTGTCATCAAAGAACGGGTGATATATATAGCACATGAGCTTGTTTGTTGTGGACATGCAGAGTGCAAATTAAATGGATTCAACACCTGCTGAGGCGGCAGGAGCGAGAGCGTGTACCCTGTGTGTTGTGGAAGAAATGTTCTGTTTTAGTTGCCCGTGTGAAATTACCTTGGGTTTTGTTTATCAGTTTTCTTAGAGCTTTATGCAGTGTGCTAAACCACAGTGTTACAGTAATCATCTAATGTAGCTCTGCAGGGTTTTTATCACTAACTAAAACTATAAGAACACTTTCATTATTTGAAATAAAATTAATTTTAACTGAAATAAAATTTATTATATATAAAAAAGTACTCTTATTTTATTTCAGCTTGTTGCAGAGGCCACATTTCTTTTTTTTTTGTTTAGTTTAAATTAAAATACTAAAATAGTACTAAAGTACTAAACTTAAAAAACTAAAACAAACAAACAAAAAAATACTATATAAACAAAAAAAAATCTAAAGAAAACGACAAACGCTCAATAAAATTATAAAGTCCTAAAAATGCTTCAAATTCAAATTGAAAACAAACAGAAAAAGTACATATAAAAATAAATATCTAATTCAAAACTTTAAAAATGCATTGGTGTCACTAAAATACCACTGTAGCACACTGTAGTTTATTTATTTGAACGAATGCAATGTAAAAAAAATGCAAATAGTAAATATTTATAATAAATGAAATTTAGTATTACAATTTTATAATATATATATTTTATTGACATTTTAAAATCTTTTTAATCTTAAATAATTATAAGTGTATGTATGTGTGTGTGTGTGTGTGTGTGTGTGAATGTATGTATGTATACTGTATGTTAATAATCATGAATGTTATTGTTATAATTCAAAATATTATTATGGTTAATTAATAATATGTAATTATTAACTATAGCAATTACTATAATTATTATTGTTAAATTATTCATTATGATAATAATAATGTTCAGTATTTCGCGGCCACTAACATGGGCAGTTCATGATCTGAGATGTTTCGTGTGTTGGTCTGGAACTGGATTTCCAGGCTCTGAATCTCTTTTCTGCATCTCTATCTTCAGGATAGCTGTGTTTTCTGTGACGGTCCTTCATGACGAGAGAATTGTGGTCGTAGCCGAGCAGCGGCCAGACTCCACAGAGGAGGACAGCTTCCAGTGGATGAGTCGTGTGCTGCAGGTATTTGTCCTTGTTATACCCAGCCTTTTCCATCGATTCGGGCAGAGGTGACTCGCTATTCCCATCCAGTCTGCCAGGAGTCACCTAAATCGCTACATAACCCCGGTCACCATCCAAACTGAATTACAGATCTCTTGCTACTGCTGACCTGCGTACTTTCTGTCAGCACTTTACGAGTCTTTACCGGCATGCAAAAATAACAAGATGCACTCAGGCACGCAGGCTGGCCTTCATTTCCACACACCCAGACAGTTCCATTCCACTCTTTTGTCGTAGGTCATTAATCTTGCAAATATGGCATTTTTTTCTTCCAGTTCCTGAATTCCCGTTTGGTAATTTGGTTCTCCCTGAGGCATCGGTAAAGGTCAGCGGCTGCATCAGATCTCAGCTGGCAGTCTCTTCTCGGCTCCTTGCGAAGTCTATTTATAAACCTCACCTGACAATCCAATACGTCTCTTTCTGCAGGCGATAGACAGCATCCACAACGTCGGGGTGTTTTGCTTGGCATTGGTGCCAGCTAACACCCTTCCCAAAACTCCTCTGGGAGGGATCCACCTGTCGGAGACCAAGCAGCTGTTTTTGGAAGGCTCCCTGCATCCCTGTAACGTCCTAATGTGCCCTCACACCTGCGTCACCAACCTCCCCAAACCCAGACAGAAACAGCCAGGTCTGTCCGTGGCAAGGTCACCTCGGATGTCGTACAAAATTAGAACTGTCAGAAAAGCTGTGTGTGTGTTGTGGACTGCTTGTTTGTGATGGTCATCCTCTGCTCGCTCCTGCAGAGATTGGCCCCGCCTCTGTGATGGTGGGAAACCTGGTCTCGGGGAAGAGGATCGCTCAGGCCAGTGGCAGAGATCTGGGCCAGATCGAAGACAATGATCAGGCAAGAAAGGTGTGTGTGTGGTAACATGGGGCCTCGATTTTCATCCATCATTCATTTTCCCTTCCCTCTTATTCATTCCTCACCTCCAGCAAACAGAGTCCAATCCAGCCAAGAATAGAGACAAAATATGAGCATATTTGTGTAAAGTACATTTAAATAACTGTTACTGAGAGATATAAGCTGCTTTAGGGGGTTTTATAATTGCTCTCAGAGGAGATGTAGCACACAGGTCCAAAACTGAGAAAAAATGCCAGTGAATGAGAATATTTACAAGTGTATTTTGCTCTGTATTTTTAAAATAAATATATACAGCTATAGTTTTAGTTATATATTTATACATAAAATGATGTTGCATTTTTATTTAAAGTATATATATATATGTATAATTATTAATATTATATATTCATCTAGTCCTAAAATATATATAATAAAAGTAATAAAAATTAAAACAATGCATAAATGTGTGTGTGTATATATATATATATATATATATATATATATATATATATATAAAATCATATTTAATTCCACTGTAATGTATGTATCTAAAAAAAACATTTTTTTTTTTTATTTATCTATTTTTTTTAAAAAGAAGAAATTTCTAGTCACAAAATGTAGATTGTCATTTCTTTTCAAATACTTCTAAAAAGGGAGCAGTAATTTTCTTAATTTTGTTTATTTTCTCTTTTCTTGCTTAATTTTAAAAATAGTTGTTGGTTCCCTCTAGTCATTTTCTCAGCACAAAACATGAGATGATTCATTCTCCTGCAGCTGTCATAAAAGCGAGCAGACAGATTGTGATTTTCCTCCGTGTGTTTTCATTTTGGTGGCTTAATGTTATGAACGTTCCACATGTATTGCCACATGGATAATTTTAGGACTCTTAATTAAACCTCTGATAGTACATTTTCCAAGTTACTTGACTATGGGTGAGTCACAACAGATGTTTTTCTTTAGTAGTCGGTGTGGATTTGAATCTCTTGTGTCACTTACATCAGCGAGAGTCAGATAATCAATCTTACAATTCGACTTAAACATGCTGCAGTCCCTTATAAAGTTACCGACCAACTTATTACATGCCTTTGGCACCCACCGAGTGTTCATTTTGGATGCACTGTGTGGCACACAGTAATTGTCCCAACTACATTTGTGGTAGAAGAACAGACCCCTGACAGCTTGTCAGACCTCTTGCTCTCAGCCAGGGTCGTTTCATATCCGACCCCTACATAGAGCATTCTGGGAAAATGTTAAAACATTATGTCATCGAAACAGAACTTGACCTTTTTTTTTTGCTTCTAAAACGTTCCTTTTTTGCCTCTTGTAAGATAGGATTTTGCAGAATACGTAAAGAACTCCATTAGACTAATGATTGCACGCTGGGCTCTGTTTGGGAGGGATGGTTAGGTTGTTTTTTTGTGTTGTTAGTGTTGAGTTTGATGTCTTTGGGTTTGCTGTGCTGTCAGTCAACCATCTCAACACAACTCCAATCCATTACGCTGCCCTCTCAGGGTGAAAGATGGCAGCCATTATTCCGTCAGCATGTCTGCTGTGCACCACACCATAACTTAACACACACAGCTGTCGGCCGCACACACACAAGCCACATATGCTCACACACATTCAAACAAACTTGCACAGACCCAAAAATGCACACATGCACACACAGTGCTGCAACAGTTGTTGGCTGCTGTCTCTTGCATGCCTTCCTCATCCTCTCTCATTCCTTCACACCCTTCTAGCCCTGCATGGGTATGCGCTGTCTGACACCGACAAATGTTACCTTCGCCATCTGCACTGCTTAAAGAAACACTTGACTATTTTCCATTTTTACACCCCCAAGCATGTGTTGTTGTTTTTTTTCCGTTGCTTCCATCCATTCATGCCTATGAAAATCGGGCCCGTTGAGTGAATGGAAATAGTTTTATTTCATTCTTCTAAGAGGAGGAATGCGATCCGATGTGAGACTAACTCTAGGAGATGAGGTAACACATGCCTGCATTCACTTCCAGCCTTCAGATAACACCAGCGCCGCTTGCTAATGACTTTAACAGGTCCTGCTAATTGCAAAAGAGCATCCTGTGTTTAACAGTTACTCTTTAAATGTCATGTTACTTTTATAATATTGCATTTGGCCAAACAATAGATTGAATCAGGCTTGTTTAACACCCACCTACTCGTATGCAAACAATTAAAACAAACTGTGTATTAACATTTTCTGATTCAACTTATGAATAAAGATATTGCACTTTGGGAATATTATATAATCTCCATTAAATACTTAAATATATCAGATTTTGTAATAATCATCTCGGACTTCCTTTTTCCACCCATAGTTCCTCTTCCTGTCTGAGGTGTTGCAGTGGAGAGCCCAGACCACTCCTGATCACGTGCTCTTCACCCTCCTCAGCTCAAGGGTATGATGTGTATTTTATATTATATATTTTCTTTTAAATATCTTATTCGTTTAAATTTATTAATAAAATAGAAAATGTATATATGCATACATTAACGTTTAGAAGTTTGGAGGAGTAACTTTATTTTTGATTTATTTATTTAATTAAAAAAAAAAATATCTGCTTACCAAATCTGCATTTATTTGATGAAAAATAAAGTGAAAACTGAAATATTATGAAATATTATTACAGTTTAAAATAACAAAAGTTTGGGGTCAGCAAGTTTTAAGTAATTTTTTTTTTATTAAGTCTGTTCATGAAATCTGCATTTATTTGATTAAAAATTAAAACAGTCTTCTGCGTCACATGATCCTTCAGAAATCATTCTAATATGCTGATTTGATACTCAAGAAACATCTGTTATTATGGAATGCAGTCATGCTTATGATTGTTGTGAAAACTTAAATAAAATATTTCATAAATAGAAAGAACAACATATATACTGTATATATACATATACAATTTGTAAAATAATTATATATATATATATATATATATATATATATTTATTGCATTAAGTATATATTAGATTTTTTATTTAACAAAACTACTTTTAATGAAAGAATACCACTAGTATTCTTTTCAAGTGTGGAAAAAAGGAATATCTTCGTTTGTTTCTGCACCGATTCTCCCCTCTAGCGAGCAGGGATTGGTTTCATAAATGATGTTGCCCTGGTTTTTCGAGGGATAAATTTTTTTATATACTAAATATGCAGCCATTTATCATCGCAGGCTATTTTGAACACCACATGCCCTCCATAGAAAAGTTGTGATAACTCATCCTGAACTGAGAACTGTGAGGAAACTGACATGTCTATATGTGTGAACGCAGGGAACAGTCCTGAGCTCACTGACGTGTCTTCAGTTGCATAAGCGGGCGGAGAAGATAGCCGCCATGTTGATGGAGCGAGGCCACCTGCAGGACGGTGATCACGTTGCGCTGGTGTACCCGCCTGGTACGACACCATCAGCTACACTTCTACAACTCTAAATCTGTGATCAGTCCCACTAGATTCATATTCTTATGCCCGGGGGTCTCATATCATGTGACATCAGGTGAACCGTTAAACAGTTCAGTGCAGTAAATATGTCTAAGATTAGTCACCAGACATTTGACTTGGATATAATGGACAGAACTTATTTAAAGGGATAGTTCATCAGTCATTTACTGACCCTCAAGTTCTTCCAAACTATTATGAGTGTCTTTCTTCTGTTTAACACAAAAGAAAATATTTTGAAGGATTTTGGCAACCAAACAGTTGACGGTAGCCATTGACTTCCATAGTATTTTTCTTTCATACTGTGGAAGTCAATGGCTACCGTCAACTGTTAAGCTGTCTCTTTAAATGTACTTGATACTTGAGAGATCCAATGACATTAATGGATCATTCAAGACCAGTAAAAACCTCATATTTGCATTTTTTTATTTACAGGAATCGATTTGATCGCTGCCTTTTACGGATGCTTGTATGCCGGCTGTGTACCGATTACAGTGCGACCCCCACACCCGCAGAACATCGCCACCACCCTGCCCACTGTGAAAATGATTGTGGAAGTGGGTGTTGAAATGAAGTCCTTCCTTATATCATTTGATACGTTCGAAAAATGGCCGCTAACGTATGAATTGGTGTTCAGGTGAGCCGATCGGCCTGTGTGATGACCTCACAGGTCATCTCCAAGCTCCTGAAGTCAAAGGAGGCGATTGCCGCAGTGGACATCAGGTCGTGGCCTCCTGTTCTGGACACAGGTGACAGTGGGTCAAAGATCAGATGGTTTCTTGATGTCTAAATGAACATTCATTTAATATCTTACATGTTTTCCAGATGATCTGCCAAAGAAGAAGCCTCCTCAGCTCTACAAACCCTCCAATCCAGACACGCTGGCTTACTTGGACTTCAGCGTCTCCACTACCGGGATGCTTGCAGGAGTAAAGGTGAATGTTAATCATCCCTTGTTGTGTGTAATAAGAAACCCCTGCTCTTTGTTTCCCCAACACAAAAAAACAGGAAGGAACCGTTTAAAACCTTCTCAGTTAGCCGCTGGTGAGATCAGGTGTCTTTATGAATAGAGGAACTTTTCTTCTTTTATTGTTTAGAGATGAAAACCAGGTTTTGAACAGGCAGTCGCTATTATGTCATAGGAGCCACGAGTGTTTGCGGAGACCACCCAGTATTGTGTAGCTCTTCTGTTCTCTCTATCCTATTCAACCCCATACACTTCTGTTTGCTAGCATTTCCATATGGCAGCCCACAAAATAACTCACAAGTCTTCATTGTCTCATTATGAATAAGTAAAGCACAGTTGTATGAAATATTATGGTTTTATTTAACTGCATTAATTATATTTGTGTTTTAATTTCTTGTATTTTTTATTTGTCTTCTCAGATGTCCCACACAGCCACCAGTGCCTTTTGCCGCTCTATAAAGCTTCAGTGTGAGTTGTATCCCTCTCGTGAGGTGGCCATCTGCCTGGATCCGTACTGTGGCCTCGGCTTTGTCCTCTGGTGCCTCTGCAGGTGAGAGACGTCGCCTGATGCAATCACAGTCTTCCTAATAGAGCAGGTTAAAGGCCTGGACACATCAAACATGGAAAAACGATTCCAACGGGAAACAATGCATCTTTCTGAACTCATTCACATCGCGTCCGCAGTTTTGTCGATTTGTCTTTTTTCAAAGGAATGTTTAGGGTTCAATCCAAGTTTAGGTCTGTTTCCTAAGAAAATTATTCCCATCCCCCTGTTTGTAAAAACAAGCAATAATTGTATTTACAGTTAGAATGTAAACTTGTGGGGTGAGCCATTGCACGAAATAAATGATCAAAAATACACTACAGTTTGGAATCAGTAAGATATGCTCATCAAGGCTGTATTTATTTGATCAAAATGCAGAAAATAATCAATTTTATTGCAATTTTTGGGGATTCTTTTATAAATAAAAAGGACAGAATTTATTCAAAATAGAAATATTGTGTTATAATATACAGTATCGTTCAAAGGTTTGGGGACAGTAATTTTTAAATGGATAAAAGGTGATAGGAAAGACTTCTATTGTTAGATAAGACATTTCTATTTTATAAAAATGCTGTCCTTTTAGACATTTTATTCATCAAATAATCCTGAAAAAAGTATCACAGGTTCCAAAAAATATTAAGCAGCACAACTGTTTCCAAAATTGATAATAAATCAGCATATTAGAATGATTTCTGAAGGATCATGTGACACTGAAAACTGGAGTAATGGCTTAGGAAAGTTTAGCTCTGCATCACAGAAATAAATTGTAATTTTAAGTACCGTATTTTTCGGACTGTAAGTCGCACCTGAGTATAAGTGGCATCAGTCCAAAAATACGTCATGATGAGGAAAAAAAACATTTATAAGTCGCACTGGACTATAAGTCGCATTTATTTAGAACTATAAGTCGCAGGACCAGCCAAACTATGAAAAAAAGTGTGACTTATAGTCCGGAAAATAAAATACAAACTGTTATTTTAATTTGCAATAATATTTTTTTTAAGTTACAGACTCTTTAAAAAAACTTAAAACCTTACTGATCCCAAACTGTAGAACCACAGTTTACATTAATTTAAATAAAAGATATTAAAATAAACTTTATTCATTTATTTACATATTTATTGAGAACCTTTACTTAAGTGCTTTACCTAAATGAAAATATTAATAGTATAAAATGCAGAAAACGTGGGATATTGTTTTATTTTAGTTTGCACATCTGTTTCTGTTTTGATATATCTCTTTTAAATATCTTCCAACTAGACTTTAAACATGTAAAATTTATTTTACAAGACTTTTTATACATGAGGCTTTAAACACTATTCTCTCTAACTCACACAAATCCCAATATTTTTTCCACCTCTGCACAAACAATTTTGCACATTTTTGCAATGCACAGTATGCACACATGCACTTTATGTAGTCCTGTGTAGTCTGTTTACAGTTCTTATTTATATACATATATATATATATATACATAGTCTTCCTAGCGCTTATACAACCTTTACTTAGCCTATTTAATATAATTTAATTATGTCCAGTTTAGTTCTTTGCAGTTCTATGTTCTTTGTTTTTTGTCTGTGTAGCACCTTCGTCCTGGAGAAACGCTGTCTCGTTTGACTGTATACTAACTGTATAGAGCTGGAATGACAATAAAGCTACTCTGACTCTGACTCTTGGCTGTCTAAAGTTATATGCAAATTTCACCACTTATTTTTTTCTCAGAAGAATGAATATTGGTTCCACAAAACTACAAGTTCACTCAATTATGAGTCGTTGATGTAATGAAGACCGTAATTAAAACTGAGCAACAGTTCAAAATATGGCCACAGATGCTCTATTTTTTTAGTTGTTCCGATATGTAACAAATCAATCATGCAGTTACAGTTCATCATTGAAGTATTTTATATTTCTCTAGCATTTAGTCGCATCAGTGAAACAAACGCTCTGCAGGTGGACGAGCTGCACAAGTATTGAACTGCTTCCTTGAAAAATCCTAGTTTTGTGCTGCGCTCACACAAATGTGTGTTTTTATGCTGTGCTGTGTCTCCTCTAGCGTAAAGTGTGTGCTCAGCTCCTGTCTCGCTTGACTGATGTGTTGTTCTCCCAGTGTGTCTTATTTGTCATGGTGGGCAGGTTCCTCCGCTCTTGTGTTGTGTGTTGGTAACGTTGTGTTTTCTTCTGTCTCTTCCCACTGGGTGAAGTGTGTATTCAGGGCATCAGTCCATCTTGATTCCCCCGTCCGAGCTGGAGGTGAACCCCGCTCTGTGGCTGCTGGCTGTCAGTCAGTTTCGGGTCAGAGACACGTTCTGTTCGTACTCCGTCATGGAGCTTTGCACCAAGGGGTTGGGCCTGCAGACAGAATCCCTCAAGGTACCAGATTCTCTCTAAAGTGTCAGTCATTCACTTCCTTTGCATCCCGAGGAAGCTCCGAAGCCATTTTTGGTTAGATTTCTTGTTATATTTGCGGCAGTGACAGAAGGTGATTGTTGGTGGTCTTGCGTGTGTGAGTGTTCTGTGTTCAGGAGGTGTGACTGTGTATAATTAACGTCTGTTCTGAGTTAGTGAAGGAAAGGCCGTCCGTGCCTCCTGGCGAGCCTGTCTTGTAAAATCTTGTTTTATTTACTCTGATTTAGTCATTGAGATTGCCATAGTTACTAACTGCAGTCTGGAGCCCAGTACAGTTTATTAACATCACAACGATCAATGAGGAGGAGAAATTAGACATTTTTTGCTTGGTATAATGAGGTAGAACTGTGAAAATGTTTTCTTTTACCCAGACTTAGATTTTTCAGCACCTTCTGCTTTTCTTTAAATGGAGCTTATAGAAAAATATTATAATAAATATAATGTATAAACTGACTGTTTACTTTTAGTGCATCTAAAGAAAAATATTATATTATATTATATTATATATTTGTTATTTATTATGGTTATAATTGGAATTATATTATTTAATATTATCTTCTTTAAATGGAGCTTAAAGAAAAACATTATAATATACATAAACTGATGTTTACTTTTAGTAATATATTATATAAAAAAAACACTTAAAAAATAAAATACATTCATATTAAATATATATCAAATTTAATATTTATTTAATATATATTACTTTATTATTATTGATAAAAATAAGAATTATTATTGCTGTTGTATTGATGTATTGTTTTATCTTTTTTAAAATGTTGTTAATTAAATATTATTTATTTATTTTTAATAGCACTAATATGGAATTAAATTTGGTTCAGTAAAAATGAACCTCTTCTCTCGAGAGGTTTGTGTCAAAACACCAAACGAAAAACTGCGAAGCGTAAGCGAAATCTGTGGAAATGCACTCTGAATCCATGATTAGTGAAAACGAATCTTTGTAAAACATTAACAAAGAACGAAGCATATTTGAAAAGCCTGTTAAATTTGTGCGACTGAGCTCATTTTTTTTCATTTTCATTGTGTTTTTCTTCTTTTGTAATGTCATATTTTTGATAGTTTTTGAAAAACTTATGTTCAGTTTTATAAAGTTTCATTCATTTTTATTGAAGCAAATGTAATTCAATAAACTAAATGCTTTAGTTACACTTGGCAAAATGTGAAGGTTGGTGACTCATTTGCTCTCTCTCTCTTGTCTTTCTTTGTCCTGTCCCTAAGTCCCGTGGACTTGACCTGTCCCGCGTGAGGACGTGTGTGGTGGTCGCTGAGGAGAGGCCCAGGATAGCCCTAACCCAGTCCTTCTCCAAGCTCTTTAAAGACCTGGGCCTGCACCCGCGAGCCGTCAGCACTTCCTTCGGATGTAGAGTGAACCTGGCCATCTGCCTGCAGGTTAGTGTGTGTGTGTGTGTGTGTCAGCAGTTAATCTAGTGCTGACCAGAAAACACGAGGCGGAGATTGGGCCATAATCCCAATCCCAGTGTTGTTTTAGCAAGCCAACTGCAGCCGGGATTAGTGTTTAGATTTGCGAGAGGATTTCGCTGTGCCTTTAGTTTGCATTCTAAATTAGAGTAGTGCAGCATTATTGGATATCCTGAGGTTGTAGAGGTATAATCGGGTCAACGCTCAAGTAAACGTATATGTAGAACACATGTCAAAAATAGTACTTGTCAACTGATATGGGGTTTTCCAAAGCTGCTGAGCAGAGTGGCCAGTTGATGATGTAATGCTGGTATTCATATATTCATTCATTGCTATTTTACAGTATTTTTGATCAAATAAATGAAGTCTTGGTGAGCAAAAACATTAAAAAAAAACTACTGACCCCAAATATTTAATTAGTACTGTATATAATATAATAAAACAACATTATAATCAGTATTTCATGCCCATTCATTTAGTATTTGGTAAGTACCTATGCATTAAGTGGGGTAATGTACAATCAGATAACCTTTGTCATGAAATAAACCTTCTAAAACAAGATTCTGATATGAACTCTGAGAGAATTCTTTTCAGAATACGAGCAGTTATAACTTCCACCCACCTGCTGTCATGAAGAATTTTTGTTACCAGACAAAAAGCACCACACCACTCGGTCATACTACAGATGTTTCTATGGTTACATACTAGAGATATGAATTGTTTTACACCTAGGAGTCTAATGACCATTAAATCGTAAAGTACTCTGAACAACCTCACAGGCAAAAATGAGAAGCTTTGAGTTCAGCTAAAGTCAAAATGAAGAAAATCCTACAATATTATTATATAATATATAATAACAGTTGTCGACATTTAAAGTGGAAAGCAAAACCTTTAATCAAAGTCAACCTAAATCCAAAATGTGTTCTTATCTTAGGACAATTTTTATTAACTTTTTAATCCATTTCAAATGTTGACAACAGTATAATCTTATTATAATATAAATTTAATCTAGATATAATCTCATTATAATACAAACCTGAATCCAAAACAGTTGGGACACTGTACACATTGTGAATAAAAACAATGCAATGATGTGGAAGTTTCAAATTTCAATATTTTATCCAGAATACAGCATAGATGACATATCAAATGTTTAAACTGAGAAGATGTAAAATTTTAAGAGAAAAATAAGTTGATTTTAAATTTCATTGCATCAACACATCTCAAAAAAGTTGCTCAACTTTCTTAGGTCTTCTTTGTCACATCTTCCTCTTTATGATGCCCCAAATGTTTTCTATGGGTGAAAGATCTGGACTGCAGGCTGGCCATTTCAGTACTCGGATCCTTCTTCTACGCAGCTATAATGTTGTAATTGAGCAGTATGTTATTTGGCATTGTCATGTTGGAAAATGCAAGGTCTTCCCTGAAAGAGATGACATCTAGATGGGAGCATATGTTGTTCTAGAACGTGGATATACCTTTCAGCATTGATGGTGCCTTTCCAGATGTGTAAGCTGTCCATGCCACACGCACTCATGCAACCCCATACCATCAGAGATGCAGGCTTCTGAACTGAGCCCTGATTACAACTTGGGTTGTCCTTGTCCTCTTTAGTCCGGATGACATGGAGTCCCAGTTTTCCAAAAAGAAATCCAAATTTTGATTTATCTGAATAAAGAAAATTTTTCCACTTTGCCACAGTCCATTTTAAATGAGCCTTGGTCCAGAGAAAACGCCTGCATTTCTGGATCATGTTTAGATATGGCTTCTTTTTTGACCTATAGAGTTTTAGCCGGCACGGTGGATTTTGTTCACCGACAATGTTTTCTGGAAGTATTCCTGAGCCCATTTTGTGATTTCCATTACAGTAGCATTCCTGTATGTGATGCAGTGCCGTCTAAGGGACCGAAGATCACAGGGATCCAGTATGGTTTTCTGGCCTTGACCCTTACGCACAGAGATTGTTCCAGATTCTCTGAATATTTGGATGAATATACACTGTAGATGATCACTTCAAACTCTTTGCAATTCTTCTCAGGGAATCTCCTTTTTGACATTGCTCCACTATTTTTCGCCGCAGCATTGGGGGAATTGGTGATCCTCTGCCCATCTTGACTTCTGAGAGACACTGCAACTCTGAGAGGCTCTTTTTATACCCAATCATGTTGCTAATTGACCTAATAAGTTGAAAATTGGTCCTCCATCTGTTCCTTATATGTACATTTAACTTTTCCGGCCTCTTATTGCTACCTGTCCAAACTTTTTAGGAATCTGTAGCTCTCGTGAAATCCAAAATGAGCCAATATTTAGCATGACATTCATCATGAGCATCAAAATGTCTCACTTTCAACATTTGACATGGTATCTATATTCTATTGTGAATAAAATATAAGTTTATGAGATTTGTAAATTATTCCATTCCTTTTTTACTCACAATTTGTACAGTGTTCCAACTTTTTTGGAAAATGGGTTTGTATAAATATAATTGTGAATAAATAATTGTGAATATATAAGAAATTAATTAGTTAAAATTAAAGTTTGAATATATATAGATATATAATGTATATAAAACTGTAAATATTGTTTTGACATATAAGACTGTATGGGTTCCCCAAAAATAATATCAATCAACAATATCCTCACTTATTATTTTGACACTCTGCATGTTGTTTTTGCTCTTTTGTCCCACATGGCTCTCCTTTCCTCCTTTTGTATTTCATACTTATTCCTTTTCTTTGTCACATCCATAAATCTTCCTCTTTCCTCACTCTCTCCCTCTCTCTCATCTGCTCACTGGCTGTTGTAGCCCCACAGACTCGGGAAGCTTGCGGATCAGGTAGGGAAGTCCAAACACTCCCCGCTCGATCTGGCACTGGGTGTGGAATGGGGTCTGACTTTAGCCTTTTTACCCCTCAGCTGCTGGGCTCTTGATCCTTGCGGTGTGTGGCTTTTGCTAATGTAGTGGAAGTGATCAGCTGGATCAAACCCAATCAGTGTGACTAATTTATCAGACTAATGGCTGACCTAATGAGCTGCTTTCCTGGACTCAGTTTTGAACAGGAAAGATGCCCTCGGTTTGATCTTACCTCAGAGCAGTGAGATCCAACCCTCCCCGTGTGAGATTGCGGCTCACCTGGACTTAACTCCGGGGATAAGAGTTGCGTGTTACTGTGCAGCTGCAGTCATTAGTAGTGTTCCCGTAGTGTAGAGCTCTATAATCACGGCCATTAGGTGAAATTGTGCTTCCCCTCCCTCGTCCGCAACATTGTTTTACCGTGACATCACAAACACAAGGGGCTTTGTTCGGAACAGGAGTGCCTACACATGAAATATCACAGACTCCAGCACTGTGTGAGTCAGTGATCTGAAATGCGTCTCTAAGGACCATGTCTTGTCGACGGAGCCGATTGTTGTACTTCAGAAACAGGGAGACCTCTGCTGGCCTTTTTATGTTTGTGAACTACATACAATAAAGTGCTGGCGGAAACCCTGAAAACAAGCATTTTTTATCACTTCAGGATTCATCGTTCAAGTCGATGGTTAAAATGCCTGAAATTAGGTCTGCGGTTTACACAAGCCCAAGATATTTTCACATTTTGTTATTTTATGAGATAAAATACATAAACAAATTGCAGCTTTTTAAAACTTTTGACGTTTGTCTTGAAAAAGGCAGTTGCTACGAAGTAGATTGTCTGGGGCATTAAAGGGATAGTTCACTAAATAAAGTCGTTCGCTTATATACTCGTAGCTTCATAACATTACGGTTGAACCACTGATGTCACATGAACTAGTTTAAAGATGTCCTTGCTACCTTTCTGGGCGTTGAAAGTGTCAGTTGTGTTGCTGTATATGCAAGGTTAGAAAGCTCTCAGATTTAACCTGTTAACTGTCACCCGTCCCCTCTGTGGGATACCTACATTTACTTCACTATATTACGATTAAATCTAATCTAATCTTGATAAACTATATATCGGTGCAAAGGTTTCAGACTCCCCAGATATATATTTTACCAATGTTTTTTTGTTAAAAATTAAGTAGGAAAAATAATAGATTGATTTATGAAAAGAGTGCACCCTCAAAAATCTACATTATAACAGGGGTTCTGACCTTTGTTAAAAAAAAAGACTTATTCGTTGCCTTTTTCTCTACAACATTTTAGAAATCATCAGAAGTTATATATCAACTGAAAACTTAAAATCTCAAAATTCATCCTTTAAAACCCATTTTAAAATCAGACATTGCATTAACATGAAAATGGTTAATCATTATCATGTTACAAAATGTTTTCATTCATGAATGATAAAATTTTTACTTTGGATCGTGCATTATAAAGTCTATGTTCAAAAATGTGAGCGACAGTTAAGGGTTAATCAAAATTTTATTGGAATATTGGAATTTTTGAATATTGGAATTTGTGTTCCGAAGACGAACAAAGGTCTTACGAGTTCGGAATAACATGAGGGTGAGAAATTAATGATTTGTAGTTTAACTATCCCTTTAAACGTCTTCACACCAAGAAAGTGATTTACTGAATAGGTGAAATTGCACACTTTCAAGCTATTCTAATTCAACATTTAAGGGAAACTTTTTAAATAAAGAGAAGCTTTTGTTGTGACCATTGTGTAGTTTGTTTATAGCCTACATTTAGCGTTTTACTTCTGGTGAATGTCTTTAGGCTTCAAAATTCATAAGTTGTGTTCATTTGTGAAGATTATCATGATGAACAAAACAAGTAAGAATCAAACGTTTTTTGGTCACAAAGCTTATTTTCTACAAGAATACAAAATCCAATGGACAAATCCTTTTGGGGTTTTGTCGAGGGAACCAGGGTGATACTAACGTCTGTGTCGGCCTACCAAAATCCATCATCGCTGCAGCACTCAATTCTAGATGTTTTTTCTTTCTGATGGAGTTGAGGCGTCTGAGTGCCTCATAATGAACAGTCATTGCAAGTTCAGTAATGATCAGTCATGAAAAATAATTGTGTTCATTTGATCAAAATGATGAGTGTTCATTTGTAGATTGTACTCAAAGGCAGCAGTTGTTTGTATTTTTGTCTGTTCATTTCTCAGTTGTATTATTCCATAAAGGCCATTTCACATGAGTCATGTCGACGGTCCTCAAATGCAGCAAACTCTCACAGTTTCTCTCGCATAGTGATGCGCAGTTCAAACGATGTGACGTTTGTCTTGTTTGCTGCTGACCTTGAAAAGTGTCGACAATGATTACTGGACAGTTCACCTAACATAAGGAAAATCCAAATGGAAGAGAGTCTAATCCTGTATATCAAGCAATTTTATAACATTCTGAAAGTGATTTATGAGCAAAAAAGACATGCATGTAGCTGGTCTCTAACTTAATAAATGAGATTGACCATTTAAATCTAACCAAATTAAATCTAATTATCATGCATTTATTGTGCCTTTAGGACCAGAAATTGGACCCCCCCCCCCCAAAAAAAAAAAACAAAACAGAAAAATTATTACGCAGACTGTTGCCTCCAATTATAAATTATATTTGGTAACTTTATAATTTTCATTTCCAACATTTTCAGCATTTAATATAAAATTAGATAGATCAACTCGTTGCAGTCAGACCAGCCAAATGTTCGAGGTGCATAGTGAACCTGATGTTTAGAAGTGCTGTGGTCAGTTTTTATGCCATCTAGTGGTTCAGAAGAAAAACTTGAGTTTTTTACCCCAATAATATAAAGGCAGAAATGCCCAAATTTGGCTGTCCATGACACTATCTGCGGCACTTTTCATGTGTAGGTCAAAGCAGCATAGAAAGAGCCTTAAGGAAGTTTCTAAAGCAGCCGGTAAACACTCTGCCGTCCACCCAGTGGCGAAAGATCTTCAATACTGGGGCACTTTCAACACAAGCAAACATTCAGTCGGCTTTCATCTGCGGCCGTCTTTTTCTCTGCTTCTCAAACACCCACACATTTGTCATCCAGGCTTCATAAACAATTCCTATTTTCCGTTCTGCTCTCCAAAACGCCTCCATTCAAGGCATCATTTATAACCGTGTGCCTTTCAGCGTGATGGTTTAAATTTGAGGTCATTTCTTTCTCGGTTTGCTGCTTGTCTCACCTTTGTTTCCCTTCAAACTCCTTTTTCACCATTTTCAGTCTGTGATCTCTAGGCTCTGCTACTAACTAGTTAACAGCTGAAGTTGTTTGACTCAGAGGAAATTGACCGGTTCTTCCCCTCCCCTGGAGAAGTCACTCCAGTATTAGAGAGTATCTCCTGATTAATGACTTCATGATGTGCGTTTCAGGGGACATCAGGACCAGACCCGACTACTGTGTACGTGGACATGAGAGCTCTCCGACATGACAGGTGAGAGATTTATTAATGACAGACTTCACTCAGAAATCAAAGTGGACAACTATGAAAAATAATAATAATAGTAATAATAATGAGTCCAGTGAACTATGGTATAATTTTTCATATAATAGCAAATTAGGCTTACTTTTTTGTCTTTATGTTATTGTGTTGCATAATGTAAAACTGCCCGACATTTTTTTAATTATCTTTTTTGTTTTATTTATGTTCATTAAGCATATAAAGAAAATAATCAAATTAGAGGACGTACCTTTCATTTTAAAGTATTTAATTCACTGAATTTCCCAAAAATTTGAAATACCGCATAGTTATGAAGTATAAACAATGTAGTTGTTTATTATGTATTTACTTGTTAAATACATAATAATTTACATTATTATGTATTTACTTGTTGAATTCATTAATATTTCATATTTCTATTTATTTTGTTGAATTCATTCGTTACATGTAGCTTATTTGTTGAATTTCCATCAAATACACTGAGAAATAATAAGTGTGATATATAGGTAACGTTTCTAAAATGAAGTATTAAAAATATTATGCTGTGAATATTTACTTAAATTCAACAACATATCTTTTTAAACCCTAACCTTAATTAATGTTAATTGTGTAAAACTTTCAAGTTTTAAAATTTTTACTTTTCAAAAGGTTTTTTTTTTAATGCAATAACCACAAATAAAGTTGTGATTGTAATAATATGGGATTTAGTAAATCTGTTACTTTATTTAAAATCTTATGTTAATTTGTTAATTAAGTAGATATTAGATAAAGCCTACTTTGTACAAATCTTTTAATTCTCACAATAATAATAAAATAAAATCTAAAAAAAAAAATTTTTTTACGTGTTTTTCAAAAGACAGTACCGTATTTTTCGGGCTATAAGTCGCACCTGAGTATAAGTAACATCAGACCAAAAATACGTCATGATGAGGAAAAAAAACATATATAAGTGTCACTGGACTATAAGTCGCATTTATTTAGAACCAAGAGAAAACATTACCGTCTACAGCCGTGAGAGGGCGCTCTATGTCTTCAATGTAGACTACAGGAGCAGTGAGCAGCATAGAGCGCCCTCTCCTGGCTCTAGACGTTAATGTTTTCTCGGTTCATTTCTCTTGGTTCATGTCAAATTAATTTTGATAAGTCGCACCTGATTATAAGTCGCAGGACCAGCCAAACTATGAAAAAAAGTGTGACTTATAGTCTGGAAAATACAGTAGTTAAAAAAAATTGGTGCCTGTAAATTGTTGTGATTGCTGTATACCTGCACATTTGTTTTGTACTGTATGCATATACGTATTTCTCTAGTCATGTTCACTCTGAAATTGAATTTGTTTTTGAACATGTCATTAGTCGTGTCCACCCTTGTGTGCTGATAATTGATCAAGTGTGCTTGTTTTTCCTCAGAGTGCGGCTGGTCGAGCGAGGCTCCCCACACAGTCTCCCTCTCATGGAGTCTGGGAAGGTACCTGCAGGGCACTTCACAACAGTTTTAGTTCGACTCCATCTGGCTTTGTGTTTTGAAATGATTACATTACTGAATCTCAGTTTCATCCTCTACCAGATTTTACCCGGAGTTCGAATCATCATCGCCAATCCTGAAACCAAGGGCCCGCTGGGAGACTCCCATCTAGGGGAGGTGAGTTCGTATCGCAGGTAAAGATCAAGTCGAAATCATCTGTGGCTCTTTATGACTTCATGTGTTCCTGGTCTGTTATGTGTCTCTAGATCTGGGTCCACTGCACCCATAACGGCAGCGGTTACTTCACGGTGTACGGTGATGAGGCCCTGCAGTCTGATCACTTCAACTCACGCTTGAGCTTCGGGGACACACAGACCGTATGGGCACGTACCGGCTACCTGGGCTTCCTCCGCAGGACCGAGCTCACAGATGCAAGTGGAGGTGATTTAGCATGTTTAGCTTGTTATTTTGTTTTTAACTGGTAGTCTAAGAAGGATACTAACATCTGCTGTGTTTCCAGAGCGGCATGACGCTCTGTATGTAGTGGGCGCTCTGGATGAAGCCATGGAGCTGAGAGGAATGAGGTATCACCCCATCGACATAGAGACCTCTGTGATACGCACACACAAGAGCATCATGGAATGGTACGACCTTCTCGCTTCCAATCCAAGTACCTTTTTCATTAGATTTTTTCAGAGATGTACTGATATTCAAATTTGGCATTCAAATTTGGCCATTTATTTATGTAGAGATTAAAATGTATTCAGTTTATATTATTATGTAAAAATGAAAAATAAAATACTTAAAACTAAACTCAGTTAAATGTACTTTGATATTCAAAGTTATAACATTTTATCTAAATAAATGGAAAAAACAACAGCTAACTTATATATACTATTTCATTAAAAAAAAAAACATTTTATTAATAAAATGTTTTTTATGATTCTTATAATGTATATCCATACTATTTTATCTAAATAACACAAACAAATAAAATCTGTCAAACTGATTGTTTTGATAAAAAAATATATATTATCCATATGTTTTTCTCTAAATAAATTGTCTAAAACATTTATTTAAAAAAATTAATTAATTTGTTTTGATATTAAATTGTATACTAATTGTACTATTTTGTATAATGGAAAAAACTCTTTATACTTTTTTGTCTAAATAAATGAAAATAAAACACTTAATACTACAAAAAAAAAATTATTTGTGTACTTTTTTGATATTAAAATGTATTCTCTCTATACTTTTGTCTAAATAAATTAAATAAATGCATCATTTTAATTCCACTAGTGAACTTCATACTAATTAGTGGTCATCATAATGTTATGATTTATAGTATTAAAAATGTATATTGCTTTTTTAGATTGTTAAAGATTAAGACATTTAAATGTGCTAATTTTTAAAAATAAAAAGTAATACATAAAACTTCTTATTAGTTGCAACCATCAAGAATTACAAGGCATTTTATCAGTGAAATCTCAATCAGCAGTTGTATTTTAAACCTCACTCATGTTCGGATTGGTTAAGACTTCCTGTGTTACTTCCTGTCACTTTGTGGCTACTAATAACTGTCAGTGTGAATGGCCCTTTAGAAAGGACACGTTTTAAATGAACTGCTCTGTTTGTTGTTTGTTTCAGTGCGGTGTTTCCCTGGACCAACCTGCTGGTGGTGGTCGTGGAGCTGGAAGGTTCAGAACAGGAAGCTTTGGATCTGGTTCCTTTGGTGACTAACTCGGTCCTGGAGGAGCACTACCTGATCGTAGGCGTGGTGGTGGTGGTGGACATTGGCGTCATTCCCATCAACTCTCGCGGAGAGAAACAGAGGATGCACCTGCGAGACGGCTTTCTAGCCGATCAGCTGGACCCCATTTATGTGGCATATAACATGTAGCATGAGTGTTCGCGTGTATGTTAGCGTGCGTGTGTTTAACTGACTGCACATGACCGCTTGGGCGATCTTTCGCAAATGAACACTTACTGGGAGAAACTTTGAGAAGTGATAACCAAGCCAAACGGCAAAACAGATTGGCAGAAGGATTCGGTCTCCTGAAGGGAAGAGGAATCGCTTTTGCTTCTGCTTGTGCGCCTGTGCGTCGCTTTGTTTTCATGTGAGGTGTTGCGACATCATTAATTTTTTATCCGCCCTATATGAGCGAAGGGTATTTTTAAATGTGGCGAAATGTGCGTTTTAGGTTTCCCGATGATTTGGAGAGTAACTTGTGGAAAGTAGACGTGATATCACGCCATTCCTGGCCATTCATTTAAACAACTAAAAAAAAAGGTACAACAACAACTTATTACATTTGTATGTATATTGCAGCCGTCCTTCAGCAACTTGCCGGTTTAGTTTTCAATCTTTGTAAATGTTCTCGAACAGCAGGAAGCAAAAATAGAAAAAAAACATCCCCTGCTTTTTCGATTCCTCCATGTTTAATATCATTGTACAAAAGCTGAAGGTTGAACACAAAGTCGGTTGATATTGTGTAATTATGTACAGATAATAGTTCTTATTTATTTTGCTCTTTTTAGAATCGGTGAGCGAAGGCATTTGGAAATGTTTTCCTCATTAAATAATATTGCTGATATAAAACATTGTATCATCTTGAGTGAGTAGTATCACATCAAGTCTATGTAAAAATATAAATATACATACAATATATATAAAAAAGGAATATATATATATATATATATATATATATATATATATATATATATATATATATATATATATATATATATATATATATATAAATTATATAAAATGATCTACAGATCACCAATGAAACATTTCTAATGCAGTACTTCCCACTTGCATGGTGTCTGTTGTAGAGCGAATCAACTGACCGAGCGAATGGTTAAAAATACGAACTCATAGAACTTTCAATACGATGTCAAACACGTGGAATAAATGCTTCAGTTTTTCTAATGGAAACTAAATCGCTGCGCCCTTTCAGAGAGAAAACGAACCCTAAAAATGTGCCTGGAATTTTGTTTACATTTTGCTTTTATGACTCAAATCTGCACCGCAATTTATTACGTTGTTTTTTTTTTTCTCGTATAGGATTTTTAACTTGTTTTTTATCGTTTATCTGTGTGATTGCATTTTTATTTATTGACACAGGCTTTTAAACAATTGCATTTTTGTTTACCGCTCAAACATCACTGATACTAATGCCGATTTTGGTATTTTCATGAAACAACATTTTACGTTAATGCCTCACCGTTTACTTTCGACCGTGAAATTGATTAAGCTCTTGTTTTTATTCGGTTTATGTGGGAAATACATGCTAAATAAATGCCGGCATATTGTTGGCACATGCAATATGGGCAAAGCATGAAACATGACCGACTGGCTATAATAATGCAAACAATAGCGAAGAGAGAAAAAGAAGCGTGCCATTATTCTTCATTGTACCAGCTGCATTAGAAGGGACTTGTTTTCTGAACTCCTTTTCATAGCACTAGCAATCCATTAAATCACCATGACAAAATGGAGCATTCAGAATTGTATCCTTTTCTTTTCTACATCCTGCCTCAGCGATTGATAATACGGCAAGCGTCACAGACAAAATCGTGGAGATCTACTGCAGTCAGATATCAGCACCCTCTGGCCTCATTGAGGTCTTGGTTTATTTATCCCAACCTTTTATTTTAGTTTGGAATCGGTGTCATAGACGTCAATACTGTGTATGGGAACTGAGTTTACACTTATTCAGAGAGAGACGATGCAATGTTCTCTTTTTTTGTCGGTTTGTTTTTAAAAAATGAAGAAAAGAAGTCTTAACTTGTTTGGAAGCTTTAGTGTTGCCATTCCCATACAAGCGGAAATGTTTCCCCATTCTGAAAAGAAAAAAAAAAATGTGCACATAACTTTCAACCTGTGAAGTTATTTCCCTTTTTTGTTGGAAATCTGGACTTACGTGAGAGAGTCTGCATGGTGTATGTAAATATTGTTGGTTAGAGAAAAAAAAAAGACAAAAAACTCAATTTATTTTGTATGGTGCAGGTGTGTTTGAAATTCTGTTTTGTACACATGATTAAAAAGTATTAAATTACACTTTTATAGAAGCCTGCTTTGGCCTACGTTCACAAAATATGGTGCAATAAAGTGCTTTGATTGGTAAATTTGTCTTTTTAAATTTGCGAGACAAAAAAAAAAACATTGCAAAAACTACCACCAGTTGATATGTTTTATTTATACATAGTACTGTTACATAATGTAATGCAAGAAAGGGGGAAACGTTTACAACACATTTTAATCCGTATGCACATGAAAGACAGGTGTTTGTATAGCAGACTTCTCGCTGGGTGTCGAAATTCTCAGTAGTCATTACTCTATCCGCATAAATATAAGTTAAAAAATACATTTTAAAAAGTGGTGACAAATTACCCTAGAAAACCAAAAAGGAGACATACTGCATCACCGATGACACGCAAGAATGTAGATTAACGCAGAGCCCAAAATAAGGTACACACAACCTGGTTTCATGCACACTGGAATGGAACATATTACCGTTATATCACAAATATTTTTTTTTTCCTTTACAGATCGACTTTATCAAATACATAGTTAATGTGTTCATGAAATGTACATATGCTAACGTGCAAACGTCATCAGTCACGGCTAGCGGCAAACAGTTATTTACATGTAGTGCAACAGTGAGGTTGGGAAGGGAGGGAGAGAAAGGAGGAGAAATAGGTGCTAGACAGAATCTTGGATGCATCCAATGTGATTTAAGACGCATTCAAAACTTCAGAGAGAAACAGAATACAAGTTCACGCAGATATGGATCTGTGCAAAACCATTAGAGATGTTCCCCTACATCCTTCAGCTGATTGGTTCTCCCGGTCGACATAGACAAATCTCAAAAACTCTCTAAAGATAGATCTGACCTAATTTGTACTTAAAAAATTGTTATTGCAATAATTAAAAGGAATAACTATTCACCTAAAAATTCTAATTTTGTCATTTACTCAGCCTCATGTTGTTCCAAACCGGTTTGACTGATTTGCGAAAAACACAAAAGGAGACGTTTAGCCGAGTGTCCAAGCTGCTCTATTTCATACAATGAAAGTGGATGCGGACTGGCATTTAAGAAAGCCATATAGGTTTTAACCATTTGAGGGTGAGTAAATGATTGCAGAATTAAATTTTTATGTAAACGATCCTTTTAACTTTTCTCTTGGTTCAAAAAGTGCCTAGAAAGGTCATCCTTAAAGATAGAGCCCTATAGCGATCATTTATGATTGTTTAATTTACACCGATCTCTGTACGATCTTAACTCTGATTATTTTTTGCTATATTACGGGATCTTGACAAATTTCGTACTGTGTGGAAACACTGATAACGAATTTGCCCACACTTACAAACCTCACTAAAGAGCCCACTAGGGCAAAGATTTAGTACACTTAAGCTACAGAAATGGACCCCCAAAATTAGCACATAATTTAGTTTTTCGTTAAAAATTTAAAGGCCTATTTTAAAGTGTAACCATAAATGTGCATATTCATTAATGGAAGATTGTATCATTCAGACCGACATGACCTGTCATCTTTAAACCCTGTTCCCCCCAAAAATGACATCACAACCACTGATAAAAACCAACCGTTGAGTTTAAAAGCACCAACTCCACCCAATGCAGGAGGCTGACACGATTCGCTTATATAAAAAAACTCAAATATCTACATATCTTCAGATTAAGTTGTTTAAAAAGATTACTAGTACTTCACATTTCGGCTAGTCTGTATGCAAGCAAGGCTGATTTCTGTCATACAGCAAATAAAAGGGTAAAAACAAAAAGGAATACGCAATGAGATACAGTTACAATCCAAACATAAAACCAACTCCACGAGGATCGTGAAGTCCCACGCTGGCTGCCCTGTTAGTGTTCACTGCAACTCAGCAAAATGTTCCGGTAAAAGTGTTCTAAGAGCTGGGGTTTAAAATGCTTGTTAAAAAGAGAAATCAAGAATCCACGGTCAAGGGTGGGTGGAGTCGAGAGGAGGGGTGTGGCCAGCTGCCGCTCATCTCTTCCGGCGGCAGGTACGTTTGTGATCGGCGTGCCAGTGCTCCTGCTGGCATTTGATGGAGCAGTAAGATGTGTTCCAGCAGCAGTGGTACATCGCCTCTTCTTCACAGTTATAGCACTGAAAGAACAAAGAGACAATAAAAGACTTGTACACAAGAGTTTTGTTCAGTAAAATAAACTCGTGGATCATCATTCTTATTGGTGCATTTCCTATTGAAAAAAAATAGTTGAAGAGGAGATTCTCTTTTTAGAGAGGAACTGACTGGACAAAAATCTGTGAAGTGCGGAATAAGTCATAATCTTTGTTTTGGTTTGTTTTCCCAGTAGAAAGACACATTATTATTATTAAGTGCGCTTATCTGCTAAAAAGGAGTTTTGTCAATGTTTAGGAGCACACTAGCATATAGATTAACCTCAAAGCTAACATATGTGGACTACAAGCCACAAATCTCTTATTTTGAGAGGTTATGTTTAGAACTGGGGGTGGGCAATAATCTAAATCTTGTCATTTCATAATAACAATAGATCTAGTTATTTTGCTAGAATAAAATATAACAATCTGACAGCAGAAACTAATGTAAAAAATAAAAAAAGTTTAAGCAATTAGACACAACACCTTTTTTTTTTTTCATTGTGAATTAAATATATTTATCATTTAAGCTAAAAATAGTTTTTAAAAATCAAAACCAGTCAGGTGTTTAATTAAGACGGAACCACAAACCTTTTGACTTTTACGTTCAACTTTACATTCACTTAAGGCATAACCTACGGTGTTTACGTGAATGCTTGTCAAGAAAGACTGACTTTTTTTTGATCGACAGTTCAGACTCAACATACAGCGAAAGAGAAAGTCATGCGATTTGACAGGTGACAATATAATTCTAATATAATGCGCTTTTATCAACTAATTTTAATATCAAGGTCATCCCACTCTTTATGAATGAAGCAATATAAACATAGCGATAACATGACTATCACGTTCTACTGGACAAAATCGTGGATACCTAGATCCCTTTCAGAAATGATTTTATATATATATAGTATATATAGTGTGTGTGATAGTTTTCTCATTAATGTGTCATTAATCAGGTTCGAGTTCATCTACAGGTATAATACAACCCCACAGCACATTATTGACTCAGACAAAAATTGTTCTTCATTTCCTAATTCTGCCCTCAGAGCTGCAATATTTCCCAGAAGACAATTTTGGAGTTCAGGTGAGTAATAATATGCTGGAGAACCATTTCTCATCTCCTAGCAACACGCAGAAGCTATAAATAGATTGTAAATACAACAACATGGTGGGTAAATTAGGGCTTCTGGGGGGAAAAAAATCTAAAAAGAAAAATAATGTTCAAAAACTGATGAAGCTGCCAGGAGGAGATGGTCTTTAACAGACCATGAGTCACATTTGAATGAATTTGACCTAATTTTAGTAATATTAGCAATCATAATGCATTCAAAGTCTGCACACTATTTTTCATTCTAGTGTCTGTTTATACCTGGGGCAACAGTAGTTCATAAAACAGTCATAACTTTATTGCAAATATTGAATCTGATCAGTAACTTTTCAATAATGAGTGAATGTGCAAAAATTCAAAGTTTTGAATGTTACAGCATTACTACGTTTAACATCTTTTTATTCATCGACAAATTGAGAAATTCTTTGAAATTTCAAATTTACTTGAATAGATTAAATGAATAAGAACAAATAATCTGAGTGCTTAAAAGCAGTCTTCATTTATGAAACCTACATGTTTATTTTATAATAAATCAACATCTAAATTATTCTGGAATGTATATAAATATATGATATAAATACAATATAACATTTTCCATGCTGCAATCAGTAGGGGTGCATATATGAATGTTTATTGAAGTTCAGAAAAGCTAAAAGCATTTACAAGATACAAGAAAATCTAAAAACATATTTTACAAAAGTCCAACATCATAAAACAATCATGTGTAAAGTTGATTCCTAGGTATGGTTGTAAAATCTATTTTTATAATGTCATGAAAAATTAAATCAGGTGTATTTTTATAAATCTGACAGCTTTTCAAAGTTTGGTTTCCATACTATAAACAAAGCATTTTTTACTTCCTTCCTTCTTCCTTGTCACAATGGTTCTAACAATTTGTATCTACACATAAGATCTTATGAAAGTTCACTCACCCACTGCTTCTTCTTGGTCTGGGAAAGAAGTTGTTTATGCTGAGCTACCATCTTCTTCATCTCCTCCATGAGCTCCTCTTTGCACTTCTCCTTCACCTGTTTGCACTTTCTTTCCATCTCAGCCTGCGTGTTGGACACCGCTTTGTTCACCGCCTGCCTCTTCTCTTCCTCCATCTCTGCTCGCAACTGTAAGGACGACCACAGTGCTGAGTTTGCTGCAATTTCCCCCTTTTTCCACCAACAAGGGTGGCTTTCTTGGAGCAAAAGGGGTATCTTTGAGCCAGATGTCAGTCCAAAATGAAAGAACGTTCCTCACCTTGTCCAGAGCCTCTTTCAGGACGCGTTCGGTTTCCCGCTTGTTCTCCGCTTTCATCATTTCTTTAACATCGCTGAAGATCTTGGTGTATTTGTCATGGCACATGTTTTGGCAGCTGACCTCGGAGACCGTCTGAGAGCCTCGGTGCATCATGCGAGGAGCTGGCGAGGAAGAGGAAGGCGGCGAGCCAGACTTTTTGGTCTGGGTGGAGACGGACATACGCTCGGGCTGATGTGGAGCAGCTGTTGGGATCTCTTGACTCGAGCTGACGGCTTCCATCTCAGGCTCCGGTTCCTGATGTAAAACAGCAGGAGATAGTAAAGGTGAAGTGAACTCTATATCTCACATCTCATTCAATAAACGCATTGCATTACAAACCTCTTCTTTGGGTTCGGCGACTTGGGAACGGCGGCTCTTTTTAGCTTTGGGCTCTTGGTTGCCTTTAGACTGTCAGTAACATAAGACAACCAGATATTAAATAAAGCAAAGCCAATCTGGCTTATTTCAAAATGAAATGCAGTAAAAGTGCTCACCTGCTCGTTGGAAGTGGAGGAGATACTCGACTCCGCCTCTTCCTGTCTGTCTTCCTGTCTTTCGTGCCTGTCCGACCGGTCATGCTTCTCTTCCAGCTTCCCCTTCCAGGTTCGGCCCTCCCTCAGGAACCGCTGGTGGAGCTCCAGCTCATCACACGCTTTCTTCCACCCCAAGCTGCGCTTCACCTGCAGCTGCTGCACGTTAACTGTGATCTCCTGGATGTTGTCGGAAGGAATCCACGCCCTGCAGCAAAACAGAGTCACTGGGTTATGCAAAAACTATAATTTTTAGACTTTTGACATTAATACACATTATTATTTACATACATACATACACACACACTGCCTTTCAAACGTTTGGGATCAGCAAGATTCTTTTTTATTATTATTTTTTTTTTTATTTAATCAAAACAATTGTTTTTTTAATTTTAATGTCTGTATTTATTTCATCAAAAGTACAGAAAAAAAAAAACAGTAATATTGTGAAATATTGAAATTTCTAATACTGGCTTCCTATTTTAATATACTTTAAAATATAATTTATTTTGTGATGCAGTGCCAAATTTGATTCTTCAAAAATCATTCTAATATGACGATTTATTATCAGTGCTTAATTTTTTTTTTTTGGGGTGGGGGGGTGGGTTTGTGATACTTTTTTCTTTGATCCTTAGACAAATATTTTTTTTTTAAAAAGGACAGCACATAATAAGTCAGCAAATTAGAAAATGTAGATTTCTGAAGGATCATGTGACACTGAAGACTGGAGTAATGATCCTGAAAATTCAGCTTTGCTTCACAGGATTATTTTTTAAAGTATATTAAAATTAATTTAAATGGCAAAAATATTTCACTATGATCAAATAAATGCAGCCTTGATGAGCATATGAAACCTAAAAAAAAATATTTTAAAATGTCACAGGCACATATACATATATACACACATATATATATATATATATATATATAAAATTCTGTGCCATTTTAAACTATATTTTTAAGTATATATAATATATATAAAAGACATTACAACTCAACATTAAAGTATTTTAATTAATATATACAAACTGTAATAGATACAGTAAATTATTTTACATAAAAATAAGTAAAATCTAAAAAACATTTTCCTCATTGTACTATGAACAAAACGAAAGACACTTACAATATATTAACCAAATTATGAATAAAATGTAATTATATTTTCATAAAACATTTTATATATAAAACACACCACATGGACAATTCTGTGAACATTTCGGAGTGATGAAGCAAATACGTCAATGAAACGGCAGTTTGAAATGTTTCTCTTACCAGTGCGATTAAAACATTTCAATGAGACATTAAAATCATCAATATTCACACTGCTGAATAATTTTATAGCAAGATCACTGATATTTGATATATCACCAAGCTGTAGTTCTGAGTCAATAATCTTGTTTAATTTAGGATGAAGCTTCTGAAGTCTTACATTTGTTCTTGTAAATCCAATACAGTTCAAGTTCCTAATGTAACCGGAGGCTCACCTTTGGTGCTGATGACCAAAGAACCGAACATCCACCTGACCGCTCTCTCTCTGCATCACCTTTGCAGGCCAATAACCGAAGCCCTTCATCCGGGCCCACACCAGCTCGTGAGTCGGACTCTGATCGCAGACAAACATCCTTAAGTACATTCACAAATCACATGTAAATCTGCAGGAATGAGAGTGTGTACGTCTGTGCTTACACATGGGTAACAGAACCAGTTGTCAGGCCGTGCGTTCGAGAGATAGAAGCAGTGTCTGCACAGCATTAACTCGTTCAGCTGGAACAAATTAATAATTGCGCAATTCAATGTTTCAAAAGTGCATGAGATCTTTTTTAACCCATTAACATAAAAATACCAAAATTCCAACTGTTTGCTCGGTCTGACCTCGTGGCATGTGTCGTTGTAGAGCAGTCTTGCGATTTCGGTCTGATCGCTGTTGACTGTTGACAGAGAATGTGGAATTGGTCGAGCTGACACTTGAGCGAGGTGCACACAAACTATTTGGTAAATCACACTCATGACTGTGGTTCATACGTCTCACCTCCGTGCAGAATGGCTGTGTTGTGAACTATCAGCTGAGCGTCAGCCCTGAACTCCTCAAAGCTCTTGTACTTCCCCTCGGAGATGTTCTGTAGGAGAACAGAAGATACATGAGAACATGCTGTGGATGACAGAGCACATGATCTTTGAATTGTTTCTCCTAGTCTTAGGTCTGGGTACCTCTTGTATGTTATCCACATCCAGAAGCGTGTGGATCAGTCTTCTGTACAGGGGTTGCTTTGTCTCCTTGCCTCTCTTGTGCAGGTCCACAGCCTGAAAGACGATCAGACGGAAGAAATCTGCTTCACATTTCAACAGAAAACGCATGTGGGGGAAAGACTTAATTTCGACATGATTTAGTGTGGACGAAGTGAGAAGTGAAAGTGTGAAACCCACCCTTTCCTTCATGCGTCCAAGAATGAACTTTAGGTATGTTGTCATTTCCTGTTTGTTCAAATTCTTCCTTTTACTGCCCTGTTAATAAACAGCACCGCAAGAAACAAATGACTCAATAACCACATCATAATCCGATGGAACATATCCTTAAAATGCATTTGTGGGTTTTATCCCCCCTGAACTGAGCTGGGTTTTCTAATGGTCTCTCGTTACCCACCCTGCAGATGCCGCACTGCCAGTGGGAGGTTGTGTCGCGTGGCCGGTGGTCTTCAGACAGACAGCGGAGGTGGTAGACACGGAAACAGCCGTCACACTCCAGCACGTCTCCAGGAAGGTGACACTCAAAACAGTACCAGTCATGACTTTCTGCTTCCCAGTCCTGAAACACACACAGTACAGTAATGCACATCCCCGCCCACCTGGGCCACCACCAAGATCCTGGGAACAAGACCAGTGATCCAGGAACGATTAACCTTTTCATGACCTGCAAACAAGATCCTGACCACATGGATTTAAGATCAGCCCTCTTACTCTGAAATGTTTTTATCATTTGTGACCAGAGCCCCAAGGGACTATTAATATGTAACACCACAAGTAAAATCATCACCAACAAGCAAACTGTCAATTTGGTTTTATAAGACTAAATCTTTCAAATTTTCATAAAATATTTTGTGTGTGTGTTATAATTATTTTAATCAACATTTGAAGAGAAAACAGAGTATGAGGGCTGCTCTTCTATAAGTAGCAGTTTTTCCAAAGCACCAAGAAAGCAAAAATTTAAAACCCACTCATTAGTTATAATAATGAAACAAATGTTAATCAAATGATCATAGGTGTATAATATGTTTGATATTAAGAATGTTACATTTTTGGATTATGGTTCAATTTACATGACCATTTTGTATGACTCCGATGTTCTCGAATGAAATGTTTATTAACAATATATGCTTTACACTGGAAGTAGTTAAATGGGTCATGTGATGCTTTTTTAAAGATCATTATTTTGTGTTTTTGGTGTAACAAAATATGGTGACATGCTTTAATGTTCAAAAAAACTATTTTTACAAAACTGTACATTATTGTAGGTCATCTATGCCTGGCCTCTCTCAAACGACTCATTTTCTACAATGTCCCTCCTTCTGACAAGCACAGTCTACTCTGATTGGCCAACTGACCCAGTGCATTGTTGTGATTGGACGAACACTGCAAGCACTTGTTGGAAATGTAAAGCCCCTTGTCATAATCGCAAGCATCATCTTTTAAAATAAATTTAAAGACCGTTCTTTGCGCAAACATTTGGGCGGCATTACACAAATATTTCCACATGGTGACATAGACATGTGGGGGCGTGTTTGAACGAGCCATTTTAGAGGGGCGTGGCAGAGTCTTAACTTTGATAAAGAATATCTCTTTGCATTTGATACTTTAGTCTTTGCAGCTTTACAGATCTTCTTTATTCACCTAGAGCTTGTAACACTCCAAAGAGAAAGGAAAATTTTTAAATTGCATCATATGACCCCTTTAAAATCTGGATAAAATCTGTTTAACACTTTCAGATACTATGAAAGTAAAGAAAATACCACCATATGTTTAAATCAAATGGTCATTTAAATCAAACCTTAAACATAACTAAATGTTCTTTGAAAGAAATGGTCAGCAATCACATTTTCACATGCCACGATCACATTCCCCGTATATTAATGCTATCCTCTAAAAATCTCAACAATCTACTGCACACACCAGAGACATTCCACCATATTCACTTTTCTGGATACAGTACCAAACCTGCATTCTTTAACCAAAGTTATACTTCAGAAAATGATGCTACTGTCTGCAAATAGTTTTTAATCTTTCCTTTAAAATGGGTCTAAACCAGTGTAAGAAGTTAACAGGCATTTGAAGCTAAACTGCTAATACAGTGTCACAATTCACTTTAAATATCCAATATGTTTCTTAATAATGCACAAATATAGATTCCTAATTATTCAAATCAAGCCTTTCTGTTAATAAATATCTTATGCGTACACAGAACATACCCTTATAAATATAAAAATGCAGAAATCAGCTCTGAATGTGCAAATATTGTCCTTGAATGGATGAGTTAACCGCTGACACTGGTCTTAGCCATCGTAAACAGTTTATTATCTTGGCAAACACTGGTCTAACTGGTTCTGACATTGAACTGGTCTTGACATTGACATACAAATCTTGCAAAAAAAAATCTAATCTTGATTTGAAAACATGTAAGATTAATGTATGTGAAGCTTACGCACATCTTGGAAAAGAGCTTCAGAAGGCAGAGAGGGCTAGAGAAGAGAGAAATCACTAATAATGAGCATTCAGTGACAAAACAAGGCGCACAAAACCTCACACAGCACAGCACTGAAGTAAAACGAAGCTTGTTGATGCCAGCATAGCCGCAGATACCAGTATAAATAGTGTGTATTATCATCATATTTTGATTGATAGTTAAATATTTGCATTATGTGAATTTCTGATTTAAATTTGAGGAAATATTTGAACTCTAAGGCTACATAGAAGCTCCTTCAATTCAGCTGCTGTCCCATGCACAGGTAACACATACTATTAACTAAAGGGCAGATCATGTTGTTAATTAAAGAAATTCCAGCAACTGGACGTCAACATACCTTGCTTCCCTCTGACATCTGCTCCTGCGATTGCAAGTGATCCAAAAAACATTGTTTAAAATCCTTATCTAAGAGCTGGGGTTGGCTGAAACTAACCACAGGCGCTCCGTGTTAGGGACTCGCGGGTGGGTGTTTGGTGTGAGAATACACACAACAACATAAACATTCATATATCCTGCTAATACTCATATTCATATATATATGCTTTTACATACATAAGTGTTCAAAACTTTGGGGTCAGTTCGATTTTCTTTTTATTATTAATTCCTGTGATGGCAGCCATTTATTCAGTCTTCAGTGTCACATGATCTTTCAGAAATCATTCTAATATGCTGATTTGCTGCTCATTTCTTATGATCTGTAATGTTGAAAACAGTTTTGCTGCTTCATATTTTTGCAGATTTTTTCTTGAATGAATAGAAAGTTCAAAAGAACAATTTGTCTTTGAAATAAGAAAATGTAAAAATGTAAAAGTATTTACTTGATTCAGCTCATTTCTTTTAAACTGACTCTAAACTTTTGAATAGGAGTGTATGTAAAAAGGTCTTTCATACAAATAAGCAAATATTTGTGAGTTTTTTTTTTTTGTTTTGTTTTTTGAATGAAGGCCACAGATAAAGCTGATGAAACCTGGGACAGATGTGTATATTCCCAGCTATAAACCATACCCCAAAAACAAACAGTGCTTCCTTCAAACATGCTCTGTCACACAGCAGAGGAATGTCTCTATGTGCTGGTGAAGGCACTGAAACATCAGCATCTACCATCACGAGTGCATACGGAGGAAGTTTACAGCTGAAATCTCACTGTTGAGAGTCAAAGTCATGAACTTTATCGGACAAATTTGTTTTATTTTTTTTTAACAAATCAAATGTCTCACTGATGGTCTTGAGAAGTGCATGGCTGTGTTGGAGCCAGCAGCATATCTACATTGAGCCCCTTTATTTTATTTGATTAATGTGTAGTAAAACCAAACCATGTTTACCTTTAGCGCTTTTTTTTATCTAGGAAGCATGTAGATAAAAGTATGTTTTGTTTCAAATAGAAATGCTCTGGTTAATGTCTCACCATCTCGTCTCCTGGAAGCCAGTATCCCTCCTGTTCGATCCCGGCCTTGGAACCTTTGCAGCCCACTGTGAGCGTCTCCACCACCAGACCGTCTTTGACAGCCAAAACTAGCTGCCTGGCCGTGTCTTTAGGGTGCATCCCATACACACGACTTAAATATCTGCACCAAAACACGCAAGGTCTTCTCTAAGAAATGGATTTTAATGCATACATTGATAATATTAGTAAAGGGAGAATTAAAGCAGTTACTTTGAGATTCTGTCCATGTTTGCGATTTGTTTCTGATTGCGGATGACTTCGATGGCCGACCAGACATACTGAACCACTTTGGGGTCTGCTTGCCTCTTTTTCACCACCCTCGACATTGTGGCCAGTTCTAACCTAGAATGATTATACCAGAAAAAGCCCTTGAACAAAAATGCATGCTCCCCACAATAAGCAAAGCACAGTCTGAAGAGCTTAGGTGCTTGCATATAAAAAAGCAAAATGCAAATGTGTGTTAGTTCTGTCAGTGACAGCAAGAAATTACACACCATTTCTCTAAAGAGTGTCTCTGCTTGTGTATCTTTGTCATTGTGGACAAACACTAGATCTTCATGGAAAAAGGCACCAGAGTATAACAAACTTCATTAAGTCTACATTGAAATGGACTCTAACTCTGTTTTTAAAGAGCTCCTGCGACTATAACCACATGTAAACCTAGGGCGGAAATGCTTTCATATAAAAAAAAAAAAAAAATACACTAACCAGGTTAAACATTAAGCTCTCTTATAAAACTCTTCAGAACTGTTGTGTTGATGTCAAAAGACATTGAAGACACCAAGTTCCTCTCACTATCATTACAGAACAGCAGAGATTTATAGAGTGAAAATGACACATGGAAAGCAAATCCAGTTCTATAATAAAAACCCTCAGCAGTTTTCAGCCTGTAGACTGTCTGCGGTATTTTTAGGTCTCTATGTGGCATGAAGAACAGATAAAAATGACTGTCACATTTATTGCTGTTGTGCATACCGCAGAGTATAGCTTCTACAATCAACGGCCAGAGTTTTTGAATGAAGGATGTAGAGCTGAAACTCCTTTTGTAGGCTGCAATTTATCAATAAAGTGAATTCTAATGAGTTTCCAAGAATATGAACAAGACACACTCATTAATTATAAAACATAAATAATAGTTATCAAGGCAAAAGACATTAATCTAACCACCTATTTTTACATGATGCAAATAAAGCCTTGGTTGAGGTTTTCATTTCAATAAACATAACTCAATATGTGGAAAAAATTATATATAATGATGTAAAACTATACTATTATTCATGTCGGGGTACTAGGGAAACTATTTCAAGTCATTTGCATTTTACAGCTAATTTAATAGTGCACTTTTTTATGTTTAGCAGTTTTTGTTGCGGTCATACCTACTCCTATTGGCCTGGATACATTAAGTTTGAATACTAAATACTGTTTTTGGTTTATAACAAACCTATCTATTATTACCATAGACGGTTATTACACTTTTAAAGCACATTGGTTGAAAGCGATATGCAGTAAAACATTGTTATTATAATTACAGGTAACTTGGTCAATTGCAGGCTGCTCACGTGACATTAACATGGCAGCACCCATGAAGTGACGACCCACTCAATGTACAATAATACAGCTTTTGTCATATGTAGAATATTCAGCACATGTGTATTTACATCATTTAAATACTATTACTTTATGTATCCACTTTTTTAGTTAGCATAATAATTGACTGAGTGCGGTTTTTAATGTCACCAGCGAGACCTGTTTGCTTTATTGCGCAATACATGCGCAGAAAGGATGGGAACCAATCGCTTCCTGATCGAATGTTACAACAGCAACGTTACAAGTTTTTGTGACAATCTTAACTTTTGTTCACACTGTTACAGTGTAAAAAATGTTGCCAGTGATTAAAAAAATAAAAAAAACGCAGATGGCTACTGACTACACACAACAGCTCGTGAGCCCCACAACCCGAGTGCTGGAATGCACCGCGTAAAAGCATTTAAAAGCCGATTTTATTAACGAAGCGAACAAAATAACGCTATTTCAAAAGCCACGATGACTTTGACAGCTGTTTGTCTTATGATTGACCAATAAAACCCAGCACAGGTCCCGCTTTTCGGTCACAGTGCCTGAAAGAAACAACAAACGGGTGTCTAGGAGTAGCAAAACTATGAACACGAGGATATCGTAAACGCGCGAGCTGTTTTTGACAAGCGCTAAATGTAATCACACCGTAAAGAATCCGAATTAATAACCCAATCAAATTACAAATGGAGGGAAAAACCTTCATCGGTGCATAGACATTCTTGTTGGTTGGTGAGCTACATGGACGCCATGTTGATATCCCTCCCTCGCTCGCTTCTAGACAAAACCAACCAGTGTGAATTTTTTGTTCCTCTTTGCCGCGAATGTGATGAAATCGAGCCGGTTTCTGCTGTAACTCACCGCTGTCCGACAGCTGATCAAACGCCTCGCCGTTCAGTCGCACTTTAGATGGAACCCAGCGCTGCTTTCATTTGTGTTTCCGGAGTTAAATGTCAGAATTGTGGTTGGTTGCAGGAGCCCGGCCTCAGTTGAGAGCTCGGAGGGGTAAATACACACACACTCTCTCTCTCTCACACACACACACACACAAGCTTTGGGAGAACTCTAGTGGCAGGACGCAGGCGTTGCTGGCTTTAGTTTGCACGTCTCACCTTGAAGCTCTTTTTTCCCAAGCATTACTAGTTCTCTCTCTCTCTCTCTCTCTCTCTCTCTCTCTCTCTCTCTCTCTCTCTCTCTCTCTCTCTCTCTCTCTCTCTCTCTCTCATTTATGTATTCATAAATGTAAAATTCCAAGTAAACCTTCACTTATCATATCTTTTATAGATTGTAATGATACATATGACCTCTTTGTTAGATATGATTAGCATATAATAATGCATTTATAATTATTCAGAATCTTTTTGGAACTTGGCAGGAACTGGTGATCAAATGTTATGAGAACGGTTACATTTTCGGTTCGGTTTTTATGAGGTTTACAACCCTGTCACTGACATTTAAAACATGCCTGAATCATGGTTAAAGATACTAAATCTAAAAACATAAAAAATATGAACATATTTTATTTCATCTCATTGCCAAGGCACCTTTTTTCATTTTTGTTTTGTTTAACTTTATGTACTAAAATAAATAATAATCAAATGAATTAATATGAATGAACAAAAACTGTATAGACATTTTATAAAAATAATAAAAATGACAACTACAATTAAAGTGAAAACAGAAAGTATATATAAAAAAATCTTATTCAAAATATGAACAAAACTAAGTTTAAAAATTACACAAAAAATTCAAAAGAGACATAAAAGCAAAATATCATATTTTGCATTGCAGATTTAGCCTGCAATAAGTAGGCTTGGGACCAAATATTACTTTGTCATAGTTGATTAACCTAGGCCTATATTTCCTATAAATTAAAGAAAAATACTTTGCATAATATATATGTATATATATATATATATATATGTGTGTGTGTGTGTGTGTGTGTGTGTGTGTGTGTATATATATATATATATATATATATATATATATATATATATACAGTACAGACCAAAAGTTTGGACACACCTTCTCATTCAAAGAGTTTTCTTTATTTTCATGACTATGAAAATTGTAGAGTCACACTGAAGGCATCAAGGGCTATTTGACCAAGAAGGAGAGTGATGGGGTGCTGCGCCAGATGACCTGGCCTCCACAGTCACCGGACCTGAACCCAATCGAGATGGTTTAGGGGTGAGCTGGACCACAGACAGAAGGCAAAAGGGCCAACAAGTGCTAAGCATCTCTCGGGGGAACTCCTTCAAGACTGTTGGAAGACCATTTCAGGTGACTACCTCTTGAAGCTCATCAAGAGAATGCCAAGAGTGTGCAAAGCAGTAATCAAAGCAAAAGGTGGCTACTTTGAAGAACCTACAATATGACATATTTTCAGTTGTTTCACACTTTTTTGTTATGTATATAATTCCACATGTGTTAATTCATAGTTTTGATGCCTTCAGTGTGAATCTACAATTTTCATAGTCATGAAAATAAAGAAAACTCTTTGAATGAGAAGGTATGTCCAAACTTTTGGTCTGTACTGTATATATATATATATATATATATATATATATATATATATATATATATATATATTTCAGTCTAAATAAATTTTATTTATGAGCATGGTTGAGTTTAACAAATACAGTAGAAGCTTTAATTTGTTTACCAAAAAAAAAAAAAAAAGTGTAACAACTACATATTTTTTATCCTTCAAATAAGTTAATAATTAAAATAGTTTTCATGGGAAAGGCACCGTGAATGTGAGAGCCGTAATAGATTTCTTACCTCACCTTCTTATATATGTAATGTTGTATGAGTATCTTTAGGCAATAATAAGCAAAGCTACTAAAAGTATCACTATAATTGCATTGTTTTAACAAGTCACAAAAACATTATAAAACCTGTTATTTCTTTGGATTGGAGTGAATGGGAGGAAAAGTTTTTTCTAAAAATAATTCTTGTTGGAAGAGGAAGTTCCAGCAGATGGTGCTAAATTAACATGCATAGACTGACACTAAACATGTCTGCAACCAATAAACAAAGATAGATTCATTGTACCTAACAAATACATTTCTTTTTGTCATCTTTTCCATGTTTGTTTAAAGTTGTTAGTAAAGTATAACTGTATTTTTTTTTTAGGTTTTACTGACAATGTACAATAATAATGAATTGCCCAACACAAATTTTACAATTTCGGTAGATAAAAAAAGTGTATTATAACAGGATGAAAGAGGTCTTGAGCAGTGATGGCATAGTCTGAACTTAAATGATCTGTGTAAACATAAGAGTCAGAGGTCTGAACTCAGCAAAGGTAATTGCATAGAAATGTAAAGTATTCAGCTGTTTTGCCATTATGAGGCCTCAACTGCTGGGAAGCCAAATATTCACAGTTCTGTGTAACGGTCTGGATGGCCAAATTTATTTGGATCCATGTGTGCTTACATTTCCCCCCTCTTTAATTTCACAACAAAATAATGAAAAGTCTAAACACATCTCAACATTTGTCAAAATGTTTGTCATTATTTCTGTTACTCAAACAGACTCTGCTTAATATGTCCTTTTTTAAAGAAAGAATTTGCCAGGGAATGAGAACACTAAAAAGACACTAAATATTTTTGTTCCATACATCACTACAGTCATATTATCTTTTTTTTATTGTTGATTCTTATGTAAAGCTTGAAGGAATAGTTTACCTAAAAATGAAAATTGGCTGAAGATGTACTCACCCTAAAGCCATCCAAGATGTAGACACGTTTGTTCCTCCCTTGAGAAACAAAGGGAGTGAATAGGAGCCGTCGGAATGAGAGTCCAGACAACTGAAAATCTTGAAAAGCTGCATGTTTGTAAGAAAGAAATCCAACAAATAGAACAGTTTTGGACTGTTTTAACAATCTTAGAAACTTGATCTGTGCATATTTTTCTCCTGATTCAGAAAACAGTACTATAGACACAGCTTTTTGCTTTACAAGATATTCATTGATGGCCTGGAGCCATGTGGATAACTTGTGGATTATTGTGATGTTTTTATCAGCTGTTTTGACTCTCATTCTGACGGCACCCATTCACTGCAGAGGATCCAGTGGTGAGCCAGCTGTAATGATACATTGCCTCAAATCAGTTCTGATGAAGAAACAAACTAATCTACAATTTAGATGGCTTTAGAACAGAATATTCATGAAAAATAAAAATAAAAAATCCTTTCATCCCTCAACCTATGAAATATCCCAGAGTGAAACTGGCAGTAGAAAATATCAGATTTCAGATTCCTGTCTGAGCTGAATATCTTCATAATGGCATGGATCAGTCCACTATCTGTGGGAACTATCAGTGTAGGCCTTAATCTAGACTCTATTCACTGCTTTCTCTGCTCATTTTACTTTTTGGGAAGTGTTCCACCACTGAATCTCCATAGATGGTGAAATCCTGTCTGGGTTTTATTGTAATATACGCATCTGACGCGAGGTGCATTTTTTGGAAACGTAAAAGCATACGCCAGAATAAAAAGCCATAAATAACGATCAACTACATGTCAGTATTTTCCTTTGTGAAATGTTCCAGTGTAGATGGTCTGGATTTGAGAGAGCAATGTCTTTTCTGTTCATCTTCCCACATTGTCATCCAGCTTACTGCAAAGTAAAACCTGCTTCTCATATTTTATGAAAATGCATTAATTCAGACATCATAAAATCCTGTGTGGTTTGACAAACCACAAAATACACAGATTAATTTGTGTTCTTATCTGTCTGGCTAACGTCTGGTTCACATTTGAATAAAATGAACTCTCAGACATCACATTGGGTGGTTTCATCCAAAGCTCATTAAATGGTAGGATAATTTATAGTGTGTCACATTAGCCCTAGGACAACCAGAAGAGGTCACTGTCATGTCAAAGCCCAGACAGATATCTCCAGAATAACTACAAAGTCACTAATTAGCAAATTCTCACACTATATTTCATGCATTTTTTTAACATTATCCTCAAATACACTCTTAAAAATAAAGGCACTTTATTGCCAACTGGTTTCATGAAGAACCTTAAACAATCCATGGACACTTTCCATTCCACAAATGGTTAATTATAATGAAAAAAAAAAGTTTTTTAAAATGATTTTTACAGTAATAAAAAATAAAAAAGATTTTGTAACCAAACATGGTTCTTCTGTGGTTCTTGTTTCTTTCATGGTTCTTTCTTCTCACTGTATAAACCCCATTTGGAAACTTTATTTTTAAGAGTGAAAAGGTACAGTATATAACAGTCAGGAGGACATATTTTTTTTTCATATATTACAATGTTTCTGTTTGATATTCTCTTCCTTCCGTCAGTTCAGACAATGGAAACAATCAAAGGGTCAAAGGCTGCTATCTGATTTACATATTTCCACATCTGTCTCCAAACTCCATCACATGATGTTCATAGAGTCACATTACCTGACCAAGAACAAACACAATGCTTCTGAATGAGGTGATTTCCTGGAAGTGCGCGTCAGTGCTGAGAAAGTTGATTTATTAAACTGCTGTTTAGCTCAACTGACCCGTTACAAACACTGAGGCTATCTTGGGTGTCATTTATTGGGCAGATCTTTCAAATACAGATTTGCTGTTTTGAATTAATCAGTTATATAAATTATTAATTATAAAATTAATCAGGTTCAAATGAATGGTCCATCAGTGTTCCATCCATTCACTATTTTTGAAGTAATAAAACAAAAATGATTGGAGTGTTCTGACAGCTTCAGTCTTTGTAGAGTACCACAAAAATCCACATTTAATTCAGTGTGTTACTAGCTGTTCTTTGTAATTATTTGCCAAAATATTATGCCCAAAAATTCTGCCCTCTGTTATTTTTGTATAAAAGTCAAGTTGAGGCAAGTCGTTACGTGTTTTGGTGTATGCTTATTAAATACAATATGTACTGGCCAAAATAATGATTTAATATTTTTGTATTTTATTTTATTATACCCAATTGCTTTACTGTTTAAATGCTGCTGATAAGCCATTAAAGGCTGTTCAAAGGCCGGCTCAGGGACTACTTGAACTGGGGCATGTTGTCTATAAAGGTCGCCATGTGTTCAGTGACCTCTGTGTTTGTCCTGAACAGTGGAAATGTTCCATCACTTTTGTGTACCCAATGATTTAAAGCATGTGTCTATACAGAGACCGACTTTCAAAACTAAACCTACTCTGAGAAATATTTATTGGAGTAAAAAGTGTGACAACTAGCCTATTTAGCCCATAATCATCAAACTCACCCCAATTTGAGTGACCTCAAAGTAGATAAACACTCAAAGTGTTTGAAATGAATGCCAGTTAAGCATCTGTCCAAGTGCTGGCAGTCTAAGATGTGTGCATAAGGCTCATGTGACGATCTAAAGGAGGAGGAACAGTATCATCAGCCTCCCCTCAGCGGACGCTCACGCGCTCAGCTCTACTGCACAGCGCACGTGAATTCTGCGCGCTCAGAAGTGTATTCACCGGGCATCTTGGCACAAGTGGCTTGTTTTCTTCTGTCTTGAAGGATGACTTCCCGCCCTTTATGCTGACGGCTGCTCGGAACTTACGCTAAAGAGAGATATTATTAATGAAATCAGCAAGAAATGAAGATGAACCTTGTGAATTGTTTGGCTCTTCTCTTAGTTTGGCACGCGCACGCGGTAAGAAATCTACTTTACCTGCTCTGGTACTTCTGAGTCACTCAGCCTCAGGTGTGTGCCTTCAACATTCAATATGGGTAAAGTGTTGTCATTAGGGCCTTAATACATTAAATATGAAATTTGATTGAAACGTCCAAATAAAACATATCGAGTTTTCTCTACTTGAATGATATCCCCATACTTATATATTATAAAAACAGGCTAGCATGTTTCAGGTATGTATCAACTATATAATGTATGTAGATTTACTAAGGGTTTGAACAATGTTCTCAGTGTTTTTCCATAAAGGTCACGTCGAATTGTCACGTATTTTATGTTATATTTATAGTTTTATGCAAATGTTATGCTATACAAATCATGAAAGTCAGCTTTTATCAGCTTACAGTGGTCAAACTTGTTTTGGAATATGATGGTTGGTTTATTATTGGTACAAGTTGGTTTGCCAGGTTGATCTCAGCCCTGCTAGATCTATCATTAAAATCTGCTAACCATAAATGACCAGCCTGGTCTAGCTAGAAATGATGTCAAAACCAGTGATTCTTCAGAAGAATAAAGCATCGGCTACTGTTTAGTTTTTTGCAAATCATTTTGTGTTTTGTTATTGCTTTACTTTTTAAAAAGTGTATAATAGGCTGTTTAATGTCAGGTTTATTGGAGCATGTTGGGTCAAAATTCATTTAGTGAGCTATGTCTTTTTTTCCTGGGCACTAACAGTGGAAATATTTATTTATTTATTTATGGCTTCAAAGACTTTAAAGTATGTGTCTACAAGTTATAAACTTTTTTTTCCCCTGATAAATATTAATTGAGCACAAACTGATAGCAAGCCACGTTTTCTTCTGCTTTCAGCAAAAAAAAAAAAAAAATCAGATTTTATGTGTAATCGAAAGTAACTACGAAAAGGGTTTTCTATTTTACTTTTTTCTGCCGAGCAAGCAGGCCATTAAGGATAAAAGTGCAAAATTTCTATTGTAATTACATTTGGTTTATTGATCTTCGCTTTGCAACAACCTCTCTGCTTTCATTCCTGCTTGTGCTGTTCACTCTTATACAGTTTACAATTAAATTATAATTTAATTGAGTCTCAAATATGTTAAAAAGAGGCATAACACAGTGTTTTAAAGGAACGGTCAGAACTGGGTCAGGGCTATTCTAGACAAGATCTCTGTAGTGATTCAGGTGTTTTGCCCAAAGGGATCTCACGAAAAGATTCATCAGGGCACGAGCTACTCAATTTCATCCTGTGCAGAATATAACTGGTGGCATGCAGACAAATAAAAACCTAGGCCTATATGCTTTTTATTTTTGATGGTTTATAAAGCCTATTAACAGTCTCATAAAATTTGAACTTCGTATGTATGGCACAAAATGGCTGTTAGATATACTAACAACCAAATAAAATAAATGTAATGGTTTATAATGCATTGAAAAGTGAAAATATATATATATTTAAGGTAAAGTGTCTAATAACAAGTCGCAATATCTGATGCATAAAAAAACAGATAATACAAATGAGCAAATAGAATAAATTTATTGTGGTTTTTATTCTTAAAACAAGTGAAAAAAAAAAACCTAATATTCAAGATACATTCTCTGAAAACAAGTCTTATTATCTCATTCAGTTTTATTCTAATGTTAATTTTAGTTGTTTTTAAGATACCAATCACAATTAAGATTTTTTTTATTTTTCAGTGTAAATAGTAAGATATTAATAGTTTAGATGCAGGAAAAAACGATGCACCATAAATAAACTTGAATACGCTATTGTTTACAAGCCATTGCTTTTAATCTCGTTTTAAATAAGACAAAGCTTATCTATACAAAAGTCCATTAATCAGTTACTTATCTTGTAGATCATTGAGCTTCTCTTTGTGACCTTAATTAAAGTGCAACACTCTGTGTCCATATGGCTGCATCCCCAGAGGCACAGATACACCATGTAACACACAAACTCGACGTTAGTATGCTGGAGAATTCAAATGTAACATGTATATCAGTGTAGTTTGTCTTCTGCAGGGATTATGATACAAGATGACTGTCCTTCCACTCTACAGTCTTTGTCATGGATTAATAGAGAATGCACGCAAACGTAATTGTTTTGTGTGTAGCAATTCTTATATTTATATAAAATAACCTTTTGTTGTTGTACTACTTTTTTTAATTTACAGGGATTTGAAAGCCCATGGAATTTCTGCTTCCCAAAAATCCCTAAAACTAGGTTTTCAATCCGTGGATCAAGAGCTATCGGCAGACACTGAAGACATATTACACAGAGATCCCATCAAAGCTCAGAGAGGAAGTTGTGTATGGTTGTGCTCTATTAGAATTCAATCCATTCAATCCCTGACCAATTTCATACAGCAACATTTAATGCCAGTTTTTATTTCGCTACTCCTCGTCCTCCTGGGGTTTGAAGGTATCGGATTGTATTTCTGTGACAGGCTTTTGTGGTTTTGCGAAAAATGCCACTTTTATTTCCCTCTAAACACAATCCCAGCCTCCTATGCTGTACAAAAAACTTTTCCACTAAATACTTTGAGTACTCATGAATGAAAAAAAAAAAAAAAACCACAAAATGATTCATGAAACAACAAAAATGTGTTATTCTTCTGATAGTGGTTTAGTTTTCAAAATGACAAAAAAACGACAATAATCATCTAGGAGGTGTTTTTCTACTAAATACTGTGAGTAATCACAAACAAAGAATTTCTACATTGTTTATCATAGTAATAACATAGCTTTTTGTGTGGAATACAACTGTTTAAACAAAGCGATAAAATCTCTGAATGCTTTTGACCTTGAAATGCATTTCTTATTCTCGTTGAGAGAGTGTTTAATTACTTTTAAAGCGCTGCTTTATGCTCTAGTGTGAGAAATGGAAAGCTGGTTTGCGAACTGATAACAGTTGCACAACTGCTTTTCACCGTAAACACGAGACCACACGTTCTCAGATGATCAGTTGATGATATTTGCAAAGTTTCATGCTTTCCAGCTGATCCACTTCAGTTCAGTAAAGGTCCGCCAGAATCCAGCTTCTTCTTGTGCAGCTTAAGTCATCTTGACTGTGTCAGCACAGAAACACTGTCAAGCAAGAGAAGAGATAGTAAATATGTTTAACATTGTAGGTTGAAACCTGAACAGTTCAGAGCAAAACAATGTTTTATTCACTAACCACTTACAATCCAGTTTAACCAGGTGCTGAATGTGCTGCGTTTTGTCATTGTGTCCAATGAAAATAAAAGATTAGCGACCACATTTCATTGTACTGTAAGTAAATTTTCCCCTTGACCTTCAAATAAATAGTTGTCCTAAAAACACATGGAAATGAGTTTGTGTTGGCAGTTACTCCAGTGGGGTTTAAACATGAGCGAGCAGGAAACTGTGTCACATGCACAGCGCTACAGAAGGATGCAAAAGGATATTCCAAACAAATAGGGTGACTGAGTGACATTACAGACCGAGTGACATTACAGAGGTCATCTTTGTTCACAGAAGAAAATGAATGCAATGGACATGCTGCCACTCCAAATGTGACTGTAAATGTTATGGCTACTTTGGCCTCTTTCATAAATTAAGTAGATGGGGTAAGTTGTCACAAGGGCTATACCTCCTTTGTGACAACTTGCCCCAGTGTCTCTAATACATGAAAGTAATATTTCAGTTTTAATGTATTACTTACAATATCTGTTGGTTAAAACAAATAGTTTCCTATTTTTGTATGTTACCTACAGTAAAATTTTAAACTGTTTAAATGTTGCTGAAAAACCTATAGGCTTTTTAACAGCAGGATGTGACAACCTACCCCATATACAGACACCATTAAGTTGGATATGGGATTTTGTCACAAAGATCAACTAATATCTTTGCTTTTATTTTGCTAATAAGGGATAGTAAATACAGTTTTAAGCAACAGAACTGTTTTCAATATTAATAATAATAATAATAATAATAATAATAACAATAATAAAAAGTTCCTTGCGCACCAAATCAGCATATTAGAATGATTTATGAAAGGTCATGTGACTGAAGAAAGACTGACGTAATGCTAAAAAATTAGTTTTGCCATCACATTAATAAGATATATTTTAAAATAATTTAAAATGTATTAAAAGTTATTTTATAATTGTAATGATATTTAACAAATACTACTGTTTGTGCTGTTTTTTTTTTGTATCAAATAAATGTAGCCTTGGTAATCATTAGAGACTCATAAAAAAAAAATTAAATACATAATATTTTATATAATAATATTTTTTACTGACCCATACCTTTGAATATTAGTGTATGTGTCTATGTAGAATTTAACTTTAAAAATAAACTTACAGTCTTGTCTAAATGGTATTTAAAATGACTTTTCAGATAAATGTTTGCAATATTTACTTGAAACATCTTTAATAGCTCTGATAAGTGTAATTTATCTGATTATCTGAAATATTAATCTCATTTTGACATTGTAGTTACTTGCATTCTCATCACTTGGTTTACTTTTAGAAAGCACCAATCTCAGGTGGAGCTGTTTTACATGTTCATTGCACCAGATGCTTCCCTTTCAACTACAAAGCCTCTATTCATTTTACATACAAATTATTTTTTGAAAAACAATGTCAATTCCCATGAAGCAGAAGGATGAGTCAGATATGTGCCCGGGTGACCGGCCGCTGACGAGACTCAGTCTGCTAAACCAGGACAACAGACTATCAGTAATGATACAAGCGATGCACTTTCCTCACAGATTTCATTAAAATATGATGTACAAATGGAGCTCATTTGGATATTTTTAGTAGTGCTGAGATGGTTGAATTTATAGTTTTTGGTAATCCATACTGAATTCATTCTCTGTCAGAAATCAGTGAACAAATTCAATGTCAAATGTGTTTTCGACTCGGCTGTAATTGCTCTCAGCCTGAGTTAATCTCAGCCAGCGTGCATTTGCCTTGACAGTAAGGATCCAGAATAATCCTGATGCAATCACTCATATCATTAGTGTGCATGGCGATCTTGCTAGCTGTGATATATAGGGAAGAAAGCCCAGCTTGGATGAGTACGACTGCTCCCGTCAAAGATGTAGCTCAAGATTTTGAAAGAGATGAACGATGACAGACTAAAAGTGTAAACTTATGTCCTCCTCTGATCTGAGGCTGATTTGTCTCCGCGCTGTTCACTTAAAAAAACCCGAAGCCAAAGTGACTAAGAGCATGCAAACACATACATAACACACTGACCTTGCGTTAAAAACATTCAGGTTTAAAAATTTCAAATTCTTTTTTAAATACATGTTCTTAGTCGCTTTGATGTCAAACAGAATGCTTGTATTGTACATTTTCAAAAACAGCCTGTATTTTCTGAATTATTTTTTCCAGGTTTCTAAAGCAAATATGATCCATAGTTGAAGACCAACTGATGAGATCTTTAACTGATGACTTCATGTGACTCTGGTTAATTCCCTTGATATTATTACAGTTCTTATAATAGAGGATTTTGAGTCCATCAGTTGAGCAGGCTTTGTGGCGGCTCTTTGATCACAACAGCTTTGAGTTCAACTGTGGGATCAGTCATTTCAGATGATGTCACCAGAAAGCCGTCTAAACTGAGTTAGCAGTTCAGCACTGCCTTACTTAAAGCGCTGATTCAGGTGACAAACCTTTTGATGTTTATGTAGATCCATAAGCTTAGGCTGCATGTCTATGGAAATATGTATTGTTATGGAAGCCAGGGTATTTTGTAGTTAACTAAAACTAAAACCATAAAATATTACTTGAAATAAAATACTTGAAATCTTACTTTTTCACTTTTTCATGTAGTTGCCAAGGCTACATTGGTCCATCTGCAGTGAATGGGTGCCGTCAGAATGAGAGTTCAAACAGTTATTGTAAAACATCTCAACTCCTAAAAGCAACGTGTTTGTGATGAACAAATTGATGAATTTTTTACATTTTTAGCAATTTGTTTTTGATTAAAACTGTTGTTTCCAGCTAAAATACAAGTCCTTTGTATATAATATTGCTTTCTCCATTGAGAAAGCCAACTTGTTTGAATCAGGAGAGAAATATGCGTGCAGTAGGTCAAGCACTGTTTACAAGCACAAACAGTCCAAAACAGCTCCAAATAAATATGATTTTTCCAAAAAAATTTTGGAGGAAGTGTTATGAATTATGGACTCATATTTTGAATCCGTACATTTTCAGAAAATAACAATTTTTGGTTGAACAATACCCCAAAATACCTATAAAAAATAGTAGTCGCCAGTAGTCTCGTGGTTAGTGCGTTGATATACACCTCCACTGCGCTCATGGTGACCCAAGGTTGACTCCTGTCTTGAGGTCCTTTGCCGATCCTGCTCTCCTCTCTTCACCCAGTGCTTTCATGTCATCACTCCACTGTCCTATCCAAATAAAAAAACCATTAAAGCCCCCAAATAACTTAAAGAAATTAAATAAAACCTATAATAGTATATCATTGATACAAAAACAAAACTGAGACTTGTTTTGTTACTACTTGGAAGGGAGTAGCATTGAGATCATATGGCTGATTTTCTTTCCTTTGCCCCCTAAGGTCAACGCGAGACATGCAAACTGTCACTTTCTGTATGAGCTGCAGATGGCTGAGAAGGAATGTTTGGACATGCTGGCAGACGAGCTGCCTCCGCACACTCAAGGTACTGTGTGTTAGTGCACACGCACGTTACATCATCTTCGTAATCCACTTACAGCATCCGTTATGAACAGCATTTTGAATGGCCAGAATGTGAACCAGCAGTTCATTAGGCAATCTTTAAAAGATGTGTACTGTTGTGTGTATTTGTGTCATGTTCCCCATAAACAATACAGTGGAATAAATGTGAATGAGCTCTGGCCACATGGTTTGTCCTACATAATCAGTTAATGTCTCGTTGTTCTTCTGTCGGCATGCAGTGTTTGCTTTGACAGATGTAGAATCTGCCTTTAAGCTCAATGTTGAATTAGATGTTTATATTGTATGAATTGGACATGACCCACATATGGAAGCCTGTTTCCTTCTTATGGTAACTTTGTCTTTTTTTCTTGATTTTGTTATTTTAAACTGTATCTCACAATAACCTTTTTAATGTTTTTGAAAGAAGCCTCTTGTAGCCTGCATTGATCTTATTACAATTTAAAATAACTGTTTTCTATTTTAAAATGTAGTTTATTACTGCAATGGCAAATCTGAATTTTTTAAAATTCATTACTCCAGTCTTCAGTGTCACATGAACTTACGGAAATCATTCTAAAATGCTGATTCGGTACTCAAGTAACAGTTTCTTTATCAGTGTTAAAAACTTTTTTTTGTGGAGCCTTATAATATGTATTTTTTTATTTTTGGGGGGATTCTATGATAAAAAGAAAGTTGAAAAGAATAGTATTTATTTGAAAGAGATATCTTTTATAGCATTGTAAGTCTTTATTTCCACCCACTTTTGAATAATTTAATATATCTTTGCTGAATAAAAGTGTTTATTTCAAAGAGAAATCTTATAGACTCCAAACATCTGTATGTGATATTATACTTCATAAAGTGATTCAACCAAACCAAATTGATCAAAGTTAGAAGATATATAACTTTTTTAATGGAACAAAGATACAGAACTCATAGTATTGTGATGAGACCTTTAAGATCCAACTTTGAACCTTTTAAAACCCCAGATGTTTCAGTGAAGACTGTTTCAAAGGACTTTTTCCCAGCTTATATTATTGCTGGTCATTGACCATAATCACATACCCAGCTGTCCATAACCCTGGGGGACCACCTTCGTCATTTGCTTATTTATCGGTCAATTGTAATATTAAACTTCATTTAAAAGAAGAAGCCAAACTTACTAATAATATTCAGTCATAGAGAATCCATTCTTTATTTTTAAATGTTTGTTGTGTGTTGTTCTTTATGCTTTGCTTCCATTTTAGAATAAAATCAGAAGTGTGGGAACGACCCTGCTTTGCTTTGTTTGCCTTTTTGACAGTTGTATGGTGTCCATCAGTGGACAGATGTTCCAATTAATAGTAATTATTTGGCAGTACATACACACAGGACTTGACTATTCGAATTGGCGAAATGAGTGACAAATCCCTTTGGAGATGACTGCAAAAAAGCTGTTTGGACCACTTAATGTATCCCACATTTCTGATGGTTCATAAAAGGGCAAAGTGGATGGAGCACTGACCAATCAGAGGCAATGTTTACTGTGTCTTAAACAGTGCTTGATGAGTGACGTATTTTCTCTTAGTTTAGATTCCTTATTTTCCCTTAGAAACGACCAGCTGTTTCAGAGAAGACACAGCTGTCTAAAGGAATAGTTCCAAATAGTGAAAATTGGGCCATTATTTACAGTCCAAACCTGCATGACGTTTTTCTTCTTCTTCTTCTTTGGAACACAAGATGAAATTGGCAAGTTTTGAACAGTAGTGTATAATAAAATAAAATATTTTGTACTTCCCACTCTTTTCCATATACAGACAAGGAATGAGCGATTGGCCTTTAAAAATCAGCGTAAATGCATCATACAAGTGATTGATATGACTTGTACATTATATTCCAAATCCAAATGTGCTATATAGTGTTCTACAGAAGAAGAAAAATATATATACAGATTTGAGACATGATGGTGAGTAAATTATAACAGAACTGTAAACTTTCATGTCAGTTATTCCTGTAGTTCATAAAGGACTACATGTCCTCTTTGCTGTGATGTTCTGAGAGCGTTTGGATGTTGTAGATGATGATGTATGGTGGTGTGATGTCATTGTCAAACCTCTTTGACCATCTTTCTATTTATGTCCAGACCTTCACAACACACTCATCTGACCGCAGATGCTGGAATGTGTTTTGGTCCCTGTTGGCCGGTCTCATGAGATCCAGTGATTTTACCCTTTTTTATGTTTTATCTTACCTATCTGTAGTGTATGTGTATGTATCTGTAGTATCTAACCTATGCTAAATGAATAGCAAACTTGGATGATATTTGTAGGGTTATGTTAAAAGAGAAAACGTATTCAAGTACACTCAACACATAAAGCAGAAAGCCTCTCAAGAACATTAGTCAATAAATGCGGATCTTATCCCAAACTAAACATTTTCCCAGGTTCCTGTCAAACACATGTCAAGTTTCTCACATGCGCTGCTGCACTAATTTTGCTGAAGGTTCTGCTATTTCAACACATTTTAAGATCCAGATGTGTTAAGCTTTTGTATTGTTTTCTGTTTCTATGGCCTTACAGGTTGCAGGGGGATATGGGACAATTTTTCTTGCTGGCACCATGCTGACATTGGAGAGGTGGTCGACAACACCTGCCCCGTTGCACTTAAAAATTTGTTCACCAGAGATGGTAAATTTTACTTTAATATTTGCAAACTGTCATTTATCCATTTTAACATGATGCTGATTTTTTTTTATTGTTTAATTATTTAAATTTTAAGGGATAGATTACCCAAAAATGAAAAGTATGCCATTAATTACTTGCCTTCATGTTGTTTCAAACCCTTAAGACTTCCTTTTATCTTCCAAACACAGATTAAGATTTCCAGAAATTGCGGTTGAACCACTGATGTCATATGGACTATTTTAATGATTTCCTTACAACCTTTCTGGGCTTTTAACGTGAAAGTTGTGTTGCTGTCTATGGAGGGTCAGAAAATTCTTTGATCTCATCAAAAATATCTTAATCTGTGTTCTGGTTTTATGTGTTTGGAACAACTTGAGGGTGGGTAATTAATAACTTTCCCTTAATAATTGAATTCAGTTCATTTCAAAATAAAATATTTGGATATAATGCAACATTTACTTTGGTAAAATTAGATTTTTGTCCGTTTACATAAAAAAAAAATTGGGCACTGTCTTAAAGAAACTTCAATATATGTATATTTAAAAACCTTCGAGTTTATTGGATGTTAATGAAGAAATAGTTGACAGTCTTTCAAGAACTTGCAGATTCTATTTGGTAAGTACCTCAGAGAGCTGTCCTTTATAAACAGATGTCTAGATGTTCTCAAAAGGGTTTCATCAGTAAATATACAAACTAAAACAGGTCGTCCTATGGCATTAAGCTTTAAAACCCTATTTTATGAAGTTTATGATTAGCTCTGCTAATATGTGCACAATGCAGATAAGTAAAACAGTGGGGAAAATATTTATTTAATTACCTGCTGATGTTGCCCAATTAAAAAGAAATGAAGGGCCTGTAATTTTAACGGTAGGTTTATTTTAAAAGATAGAGACAGAAAATCAACAAAAAAATCCAGAAAAAACACATTATATAAAGGTTAGATATTGATTTAGATTTCAGTAAGTGAAATAAGTATTTGATCCCCTACGAGCCAGCAAGAATTCTGGCTCCCACAGATTGGTTATGTGCCCATGTGGAACACAGATCGGTCCCACCACTTTAAGAAGTAAGGATGATCATGAGAAAGGTGAGGGATCAGCCCCGAACTACACAGGAGAGGAGCTTGTTAATGATCTTAAGTCAGCTGGCAGTCACCAAGCAAACCAATGGTAACACACTACCGTGCATTGGCCCACAAGGTCCTCCAGCTCAAGAAGGTACATGTACAGTCCTGTTTAAAGTTTGCCAAAGAACATCTAAATGATTCAGAGAAGGCTTGGGAGAAAATGCTGTGGTCAAATGAGACCAAAAATTGACCTTTTTGGCATTAACTTGACCCGCCATTCTGATAATGAACTCAAGAACACCATCCCTACAGTCAAACACAGAAGTAGAAACATTATACTTTGGGGCTGTTTTTCTGCTAAAGGTACAGGACAACTTCATCGCATTGAGAGGCAAATCGACTGAGCCATGTACTGTAAAATCTTGGACGATAACCTCCTTCCCTCAGCCAGAACACTGAAGATGGGTCATGGATTGGTCTTCCAGCATGACAATGACCTGAAACATACTGCTAAGGCTACAAAGTAGTTGCTCAAGAAGAAGCACATTAAGGTCAAGAAGGGGAACAGCCAGTCTCCAGACCTCAATCCTGTAGAAAATCTGTGGAGGGAGCTGAAACTTCAAGTTGCCAAACGACAGCCAAGAAATCTTAAGGATTTAGAGAGGATCTGTAAAGCATAGTGGACCAAAATGCCTTCTGAGATGTGTGCAAACCTGGTGACCAACTACAAGAAACGTCTTACATCTGTCCTCGCCAACAAGGGTTTCTGCACCAAGAACTCAGTCATGTTTTGCTTGGGAATCAAATGCTTATTTCACTCACTGAAATCCAAATCAGATTCTAACCTTTATATAAAGCTTTTTTTTCTGTATTTTTTTGGTTAATATACAGTCTCTGTACGTTAAAATAAACCTACCATAAAAATTACAGACCCTTCATTTCTTTGTAAGTGGGCAAACTTACAAAATCAGCAGGCAAGCGAATAAATGTTTCCCCACTGTATACTGTTCTTATTTTCTAATTGTAAATGTGCTGATTTTGAGCGTGCATGTGTGAGTCTGAGTAAATTAATGAGTAAGGGAATATACTGAAGGCTGGAGTGAGTGAATCATGTCTTTCCCCTTCTGCTCGGACATGTTCATTGACCCGTGGACTCGAGCCGATGGCACAGAACCAGCACACCCTTTCTTCCCTACAGAGAAGTTGTCTGTCAAGCTCCAGATTGTGGGAGTACATAAAGCCATGATTTCCCAATCAGGCTATTTCCAGCTCTTGTGAGCTTTCTAACCTGCTGGCTCAGAGAGGTCATGCTGGAACACATGAACACATGGTGCCACTGGATATCCACCGAGTAAAGGAGCCAAATTAGCCCAGAACATCTGGAAACACATGCAGACCTGTGGTTTTATAGCACACGATTATCATTTCCAATCAAGCTTTCTAATGTATGCCTGAACTTTTCACAGATGAATCACTGTCATCATCATCAGCATCATTTATGCTCCATTAGCTGTTACCCCAGATATTATCTGCTGTTTTTTCCCCCCTAAAGTAGCTCTTGAAAAAAGCAACGCATTGCACTTTCTCAATCCGGTGTTCGGGGGATATATTTCCAATCATTTGACAGAGGTTAATGGATTGTAAGGGCTAGAACAGATATATATATATCACTTGTTCTCATTGTATGAAGTAGATTCAGGTGCCTCGAGGTTGTGTGGGCAGTAAATGGCTCAGTCTTTTCTTCTTCTTCGAATGAGCTCATGTACGATACATCAGGGGGGTTTCAGTTTGAGCTTAGAAAGAAAGCAAAAAAAAAAAAAGGTCTACTTTTCGGAAGTGTACTTTTCCACTTTCAGCTTTTACATTAATACTGGGGGATGTAAGGAATATTTATTTTGAAATATTGATTTCTGTACAGTTTTGGGGCTCTGCATTTAACCCATCCGAAGTGCACACACACAGAGCAGTGAACACACACACACTGTGAGCACACACCCGGAGCAGTGGGCAGCCATTTATGCTGCGGCGCCCGGGAAGCAGTTGGGGGTTCGGTGCCTTGCTCAAGGGCACCTAAGTCGTGGTATTGAAGGTGGAGAGAGAACTGTACATGCACTCCCCCCACCCACAATTCCTGCCGGCCCGGGACTCGAACTCACAACCCTTCGATTGGGAGTCCGACTCTCTAACCATTAGGCCACGACTTCCCAAATAGGGAGAGAGAGGGTGACGGGATCGGGAAAGGTCTGCAAGCCAGGACTCAATCTCAGGACCCCCTATGTGCAACAGCACTGCATACATTTTTTATTTATATTATTACGTTTATTTATGTATAATAAACAGAGCAGAGATGTACTAATAAAGAGAACACTGTATATTTATAAAGGCAAAAAACATCCAAAATAATTGCTCAAACTAATTGTAATAAATAGTAATATACTTAGTAAATAATAATTAACTAAACACATAAAAACTTAAACATTTATTTTTTTGTTACTTTTTGTTACTTGAAACCTTAACTGAAATAAAATCAAATATAAACAAAAAACCTTTTAACTTATTTTATTTCCACTTATTGCTGAAACAACATTTCACATTTTAATTTAGTTTATCTTGATGTACTAAACTGAATTTAAATTTAATTAAATACAACTGAAAAACGTTAACAAAACAACTAAAATGTTAATACTTTAAAATATTATTTAAAATTATAATATTATTAAAATGATCCTAAAATACCCTGATATGTGTACCAGTCCAAATATTTATTTATTTATTATTATTTTTGTTGCTGTTGTTGTTGAAATAAGTCTCTTATGTTCACAAAGGCTCCATTTGATAAAAAATGTAATATTGTGAAATATTATTACAAGAAAAAAATATTTTGACATATTTAATAGTCATGTGGATATTTGCATCAAAATAAAAAAAATAAAACCCATGGGTTACATTATAGCAGTACACCTGTCTTCTCTAACAGTAGCCCTCTGAAGGACTTAAAAATGACTCCACATATATCCTTTCTTTGTTACTAATGTGATGTTAGATGTGAGTGTTTTGGACTGATGTGCCATGCACATAATGCATAGTATCTGTCTGTCAGGCTTGTGCTGCACAAAGGTCTGTGCCCTTTGCTTTTGTGTCCCTGAATGGCAGTTTAAATCAGCAAAGCAGTCCCGCATTATGCTCCCGCAAAGCATTTATGCTCTTGGACAAATGCATGTTTGATCACCGTTCTTACTATTTGAATTCAAGATGAGAGCTCACATGGTGATGTTCATTATAGCAGTTAGCACTTTTATCATAAAGCCTGAATCTGTGTGTTTGCACAGACAGCCCCTTTTGTTGGGCTTATGTGTGTGTTTGAGTTTCTGTACACACGTATGTTCTGATCTGCATGGATGGGTGTGTGTGAGCATGTGTGGGTGTGTATTTGGGGGGTTTGTTTCAGGCTGCACACGGACAAAAATTAATCTCCATGTTGATACATGTCAGGAGAGTTTACATTCTCTCTCTCTAGCAAAGTGCTCTACCGTGATGTAGTTGTGCTCGCCCTCATATTTGTCCCGATGAAATGCCGTTAAATATTCATTCTGCTTTCCTCAGTCCTAAAATATACATAGAACATACTCATGTCATAAGAAGCTCTGAGTAACACATTCAAAGTAGTCGCACAAAGTGTTTTCACAATCACAGTGTTGATGTTAGTAAATATACAGTTATCTTTGGCTTTTGCAGGTCAGAAAAGTCCTCTCCCTGATTTCCGTTTTTTTATAATCCATTAAATCCTCGTTAAAACTGATGCCAATTTTTTTTTCTCTGGGAAAAATCTTTTACAAAAGTATCTCTAGGGAAAAGCTTGTTTCCACCACAAGGAACAATAAATAAAGGATAAAAAAATAAAAAAGATAATTGCTTCTACAATAATAGATAATAGGTAATAATATTATTCTCACAATTCTTTTTTTTCTTCTCGCAATTGTGAATTTATAGCTCACAATTCCAAGTTTTCTTCTCCGAATTGTGAGTTTATATTTTACAAGTCTATTTTTATATCAAGTGTTTTTTGAGAAAAACAAAATCTGAATGGTACGAATAAGAAGTCACAATTAATTATTATTACTTTTTTTTTTTTTTGATAGACAGACAGACAGACAGACAGACAGACAGACAGACAGATAGATATACATTGTGAAAAGCATTGGACTAATCTAATTTACTTCTTACATTTTTACTAATTAGAAATGCATTTTGTTTTTTAACAAATAAATATAATCATACAACTTTTTCATATTTTTTCAATAGCTTTCAGGTAAATCAACCTATAGTTTGTTTACTTAAACAGGTAGTTGTCTCTGCCCATTCAACTGGGATAGAATAAAGCATTTTAACATGTATTATCTTTAAAATACATTGTTCTGTTGTTCTTCTTCTGTTATCCAGTGCTATTTTTAAATCAAATGTTCAAAAATCTATGTTGCAGCCTACTGGTTTTCTTGTCTGTTGGGTGTTGTAATGTTTGGTTGATGTTTAAATGTTCATGTGCTCTTTGTTAGCCTGCCAGCTGCTCCTCTCCAGGTGTAATGGTGGTCATTGATGCAATGCAATGTGTAGGAGGCTGTTGTTTCGTTACTGAGAGTATTAGCAAGCCTACACGCAGACACTTTAATGCATGAAACAGAAATATTCTGTATTTATACTTAACACTCAGCCTCTGCCTCTCAGCCTTGACTGAATGCATCAGTGATGTACAAAGCTATTCCATTATCACTGGTGCCATATGGATTTAATATAATATATTAAAAGTATTTAAAAGTATAATGTAGCTGGAAATCACACCTAAAAAAAAAAGGCACAGTAAAAAAAGAGCCTCTTCCCTTTACAATCAAAAGGAAAAATATATAAAAAATGTATTTTGCTAAAAAAAGAAGCCTATTTTTAGGACCATTACGATTTTTGCATGCCATATTCAATGCACATTCAAAACCTTGATTCCCATTGTGAGCAGTCTCATTAACATAACTTGAAAAATTTTTTTATATTACCATGCTGAATAAATACATTAAGTGTAAATAATATTTGTATGTTTGAACAGTAATTGAGGAATGTTATCCATTTAATTAGCATAAAAAATAATGGCAAAAATTACAGTGAATCTTAAAGCATAATTTTCTTTAAACGTTATTGCTTTTCTTTTGTCTTTTGATTTTGGGTGAAACATTTCTTGGTAGGCTGTGTTGAGCTTTACTCTATTCTTGATTCAGTTCTTTGATTAGCTTATTTCTGTGTTTAGTTTTCTCTGATATCTCTGGGCTTTTGGCGATGTGCACGGTTGTGTAGCATTGCTTACCCAAACCCTCACTAATGCTGGCTGTCAGTCTAAATGGCTGTTAATCTCTCTGATAAATTGGCTGTTAACGAAGCAATGTCTGTTTGTTCTAGGCATAATTAAGAGGAACTGCACTATGGAAGGCTGGTCCGACGTGTATCCCAGCATCCACAACGTTTGCTTTGAGCCCCAAACGAATGAAGAAAAGGTGAGTGACTCAATTCTGATTCTGTCAGTAAGGGGTGTTTGACTGTAGAAGGTATTTAAGATCATTGTGCTAACCATCCTGAAGGAGCTCCGCGTGAATAGCATTGATAAAGGAAGATATTTTGTCTGAAAGGCACTGTTGTTCCCTCCACATGTTCTACAACCACAGAAAAATCTGAGGGCACTTCAGGACCCTGAACCTTTTAGTGCCCACTATCTAGCCTGAATCTATGCCAGCTGGGACCACCTTTGGGGCAGAGACTGTGTTTGTGTGCATTTGGCAATGTGAGTGCGCACATGCATGTGTGAGTGTGTGTGTGTTCATGCGTGTGTCTGCATGAACAAACAGTCATAGAAAGCACTAGAGTTTTAAAAGAAAGCGAGCAGCTGGCTCAAGTGTGTTTTCCTGGGCTTTCAACCAAATTGCTCTCCGTATTATATTTCTCAGGATCCCGAATTTAGAGACAAATGATTTTAGATGCATTTGAAGTTGAAAAGAGTCCCAGAGAGCCAAAGAAAAAGAGCAGATGATAAAAGAACCAGAAGAGAGAGGTGCTTTTGTTCTTTTATGTCAGCAGAATAAGAACAAATATATAAATGTCCAGTAACATGTAACATTTGGTCTTATTATAAAACTAGATTCTCTCGGTTCATCATGAAACAGCCAATCGCTCGTGAAAAGTACTGTTTTATCCTGCGATTGTGCTTTAGAGATAATCGTGTGCTGCTGGAATGGAGGGAATCTCTGCAGGAAGTGAACTATAGCAATGCCAGTGTCAAGACAGACCCTAGAGCAGAGGAATGAACCCAATCATTTGGAGTTCGCAGGATTTTGGGAAGTTTCCATTTATTTGTTCTGCAAGTGTTCTATATTTGGTGATTAGAGCTACAAATTTAGGGTTTTAGAATTGTACTTTTTATTAATTCACATATTACAGGGTTTGTAGTTAACTTGACATTCACCAAACAACAAATGTTGGTAAAAAAAAAAAGGATAGCCAATTAGCTGGTTTCTAAAGAAACTTTGACATAAAACATAGAATATAGTAATTCAATGTTATTGTCAGAATTATAGGCTGACCCCTGCTGATGTACAGTAAGTGTTAGTTACTCAAATCAAACCATGTACTAAGGAAAACGTGCACATAATAACGATTTCTAAAATGATTATTTTCTTCTGAACTCAAAGTTGTGACACCTAAGAACAATGCTCCTCATTACATTTATTCATTTTTCATTTAGCTGACGCTTTTTTTCCAAAGCAACTTACAATTGCTATATATGTCAGAGGTCGCACGCCTCTGGAGCAACTAGGGTTAAGTGTCTTTCTCAGGGACACATTGGTGTCTCACAGTGGATTCGAACCTGGGTCTCTCACACCAAAGGCATGTGTTTTATCCACTGTGCAAACACAGATAAATAATGGAATTTTAGGAAAAATACACTACTGTTCAAAAGTTTGCAATGGTAAGGTTTTTGTTTTTGACAGAAGTCTTCTATGCTCACTAAGGCATTTAGTTGATTAAAATTGCAGTAAAAATGGAAATATTGTAAAATAGTATTACTATTTAAAATACTTGCTTTCTATTTTAATATATATTTAAAAGTGTAATTTATTCCTGTGATGGGAAAACTTAATTTTCTTCCGTCATATGAACCTTTAGATATCATTCTAATATGCTGATTTGGAGCTCAAGAAACATCTATTATTATTATTTTTGTGGAAACTTTGATAAATAGTTTTCAGGATCCTGTGATGAAAGGGGGGTTTCTTTATTATCAGGAAAATTTGTATCTGATTTTCCTATTAATGAGCTGAATTGTAATGGAGCTTTCTGTGATTTATTTTACATTTATTCATAAGCTGTAATAAGTGAAACATCTGGCAATGTTATGATGTTCTTTCTTCATTGCCATTATAAATGCATCAGGGGACATCCCATAAACTCAGCTCACCTTAATAGGAATGTGAAATAGACATTTTCCCCCACAAGCATATAAGCTTTAGTAAAACATGTCTTTTTATAAGTCATGAGATGTTTTTAGCTCAAACCCATGGCCAGTTTTGACATAAGATTTGTTGACCAATTGAGTCTTCATGGCATTATTTATAAAATAAATGCTCTCAATAGATCAGTGCTTTTTTTCAGGGGTAGGCAGTTCTGAGAATTCAGGGAACATGTGGAATGTTTGCCACATTGTATGATGAAGGCCGTATGGAGAAACGGTCATTTTGACAAAAAAGAAACGTCTCCAACATAATTAGATGAAACCTCCCTGGAATAATAGCTTAAACAGCTGTCTGAGGGAAAGAGCAGCATTAAGCACAGAAACTAAATAAGGATTTAAATGCAAATGTTAAATATCTTATACCCCGTTAAAGTTATGATGATGAATGAATGTCCTATTAACTATTAAAATGTCCCAGATTAACACAGATTAAGTCAGTTGGCAAGAGTTAAAGTTCAGCCAAGGCATTTTGAATTTAAAATTGTGCAATTTAATAAATTATGATGCAGAAATGTCTAGTCTTAGTTATACACCAAAAATGACACTAAACTGCACCAGGGGAATTACTGTATTTCTGAGAGAGCAAATGCTTGACGATGACAGGACTCAAATCTGCTTTAACTCAAGAAAGTTGAAACGAACTCAGCTATTATTAGAGAGATTCTCTATAAAAATGCCTGCATGTGTGATTTATATTCCTTGCTTCTGTCATGAGCGTGTAGTTTTGGGCATTCATGGACAAGTGTCATCTCCATCAGCGAGGGCAAGCGCCTCTTATAGCTCAGTAAACATTTCTGGTGAAGTAAAGTGAGTTGTCAGTGTGACTTGAGGTGATACCCAGGATCAGAGCAGGCATGCTGACACATCGGCCTGCTCTGATTGGCTTTATGTTGAAAGGAGATGTGTGCCGTGACTGAAGCAGCCTTGAAATGGTGCAAATCAGCCTGTCTGAGGCTATAGACACAAAAACAGGATGATCCAGCATAGAAATTGGATTTGAACTGGATTTCATTGCAACCTGTTTGACATCTCTAAAAGCAGAACAACAGATTTGCTTCACGTATACAGTAGCTTGGCCATATATATATATTTTTCCCCGCTTCAGAGAGAATTGTTTTTTTTTATTAAATAAATGAAATTAAAGGATAGTTATGACTTTTCCACCTGATACATTTATTAACTGTAATTATCACTTTATATCACACATATATGCCACATATGTGACTTCATATCTTCATATTTTCTCATAATTTACTTTATCTTACAATTTTCATACATCTTCACAATTTATTTCTCATTGTGACTTCACTTTATATCTCACCACGAATATATGGTTTTTTGAACTCTCTCTTTATCACCCTCCCCCCTATTAATTAATTAATTAATTAAATAATTAATTCATTTATTCTGTTCAAAAGTTTGGGGTAAAGAAGTTTGCTGCTCAAGAAACATTTCTTCTAAATGTTGAACAGTCATGCTGCTTAATAGTTATGTGGTAACTTTTTTTTTTCATAATTTCTTCCATAATTTTTATTTAATAGTATAATACTTAAAATAAATAAAAACGTAAAAAAATTATATGCATACATAATATATATATATATATATATATATATATATATATATATATATATATATATATATAAACAATTGAAGTTTCATTAACTTTTTTTGCCTATACATGAAATACATAAAAATATTAAACTTTTTCTAAAATAACAAATTAAACCTAGTGTTAATGGTACAGTAGCAAAACCAGTCTATGTAAATGAGTTCAGTTATGTTTGGCTAAACTCTTTGCTTCTGACAAACTCACTGTGGTTTATCAGAGGGGGCCATACAAGGAAAATCTTGTTTTATGTTTTACTTGCATATTGTTCTTTTAATGTTTAGAGAGACGGTATGTCTCCCTTGAAATGTTTTCCGTCAAAATTATCGCAGATGGACTTTTGACATCACCCAGAGTTCAACACGTGCTCCGCAGTAAGACGGTTGGCAGCCGTGCGTTTTGGGATGCTGCCCAGATGACTCTACGCTGCTCGTTTGAGCGATGAGGGGACAGTTCGCTGTTTTTCATTCTGATCTTGTGTCGGGGGAAATGAAACATTAAAGCAATTTCCTGAAGGTTAGAAAGACAGTAGCAGAGGGCACATTCCCATCCTCTCAGAGTTCTCTGGTGGAAATTAGCAGAGATGACTAAAGTCGTCTTCCTAAGGCGTTAGTAAGAACACTGATCGACCTTGAGTCAAACCTGTCTGAAACCTGATTTCTTGAGCCCCGTTCTGCTCCACTTCAAAGAAGTCCTGCCCCGGGACACTTCAGAGAAATTAAAACAAGCCTGCTGATGAATTAAATTGGACATTGATCTTCTAACCTTAGGCTATTGATTCTGTTTAAAAGGACACCTGATATTAGTTTTAGGATTCACAGCAAAAGTGATATCACCTGATGAATGTACACATATATTAGGCCAGGTTGTCCTTCTCACTTAATTTAATTCATTAGAGTGGAGGTTTTATTTAACTTAAATGATTTATTCTTCAGAAGAGACGGAGGCTTTTAATAGGTTCTGGCTTTGATTTGTCAAAATATGTAATTTCTGCGTCAACAAATGGAATTTAAAAATGAATGTTTTCAGATTGATATTTTCTTACAGTGCACTTTTCAACCTCTCATTTTAACATTGAAGTTGAGGAAAGTCTAAACAGACTACTTAGACATCATCTAAATAATACGCACCTTTTTCCGGGGCATTGGGTCGCATGTTGAAGTCCAAGTGCCATATTAGTGTCACATTTAATCTGAAATTCTCCAGAAGTTTTCCATGGGCATTTACTGAAACACATACCATATCCAACAATAAATAATTGACTGTCTGAAGAAGGAAACGATCCTTCATCTCATCCAAAGCCAGCACAGAGGCTGGTTTCTGTCTCCTCCTTTTAACTGCTGCAGCTCTTATAACCTGCACATCACTTAGTTGTTTATAGATGCTGTATTATAGGCTTAGTATGAAATACACTGAGTACTGGGACTAGACAAAAAATGTCAACCACCAGTTTTACTTCTGTATTCAGATGAGTGTTTTCTTCCCCAACTACATTGTTTGTCAGATTTAAAGTCTTTTATTTTTGCTAAAAAAAAAAAAAAAAATCTCTCATTGTTCCTGAAAATGTCAATAAATTGATGTATTAACTATTTCAATATTGATAGTGTTAAAGTCATTTATATTACCATAAAATATTTGACCCTTTATGCTGTTAGTTTTTTTTTCTTTTTTAAATCAATTCTGGTTGACAACAGTTTGAAATGAATTGAAAAAGAAGAAAATTGGAAGAAAATCAAGAAAACAATAAATAATTTATTATTATTATTATTATTATTATTATTATTATTATTATTATTATTATTATTATTATTATTATTATTATTATTATTATTATTATGTGATCAGAGCACTTAAAAATGTATATTTAATTTATTCCAGTAATTTAATTTAAATTAAAGGGGGGGTGAAATGCTCGTTTTCACTCAATATCCTGTTAATCTTGAGTACCTATATAGTAGTACTGCATCCTTCATAACTCCAAAAAAATCTTAAGTTTTATTATATTCATAAGAGAAAGATAGTCTGTACCGATTTTTCCCGGAAAAACATGACCGGCTGGAGGTGTGACGTGTGGGCGGAGCTAAAGAATCACGAGCGTGAGTAGGCTTTTGCGTTGAGAGCGTGTGGAAGCTGTGACATTACCGTGAGGAAAAAAACATCCAAAACAAACCATGGCTTACAGTCAGATTCAGCCATATATTTATGATCCAGAATCAGATCCCAAGGCTGAAACTGAACGAGAGCAGCAGCAGCAACGACTCGCTCCGTGCGGGGCTCGAACCTGGGTCTCCGGCATGGGAGGGGACGCACTAACAAGGAGGCAGAGATATTTTAAGCAGTTTTACTCACCGCCTGCGGTTCCAACACACGATCGTGACCCTTTTTCGTTGGGATTGCATCATCCTTAAGAAATAAACGATACGCAAATCTGTTGTCAAACTGGGCCTTGTTTGTAAAACAAGCATCTTCGAAATGCAGGGAACAAACAAAAACACTTGCACAACTCCGTTGATGCTCTGTAAAAATAAACTCCATCCACTGGTCCCTTAATGCTGTTTTTTTTTTTTTTGGTAATCTGTGCAGGGTTGTCTTGCCCTGGCAACCAAAAATACACTTCTTTTGTGAAAAAAATGTTTGTCTTGTGTGTTTGATGTCTTTACATCTCTTTTGGTTAATTTAACGTGCCCTATAGGCTTGACAAAATTATAATTAACTCCAATTTTTATAATTAGCTCATTTTAAACTTTTTTTTATTATTTTAGTGTCTCACACTGTGACATACAGCACTTAATTTAGCACTAAAAAATAAAGTTATGAATTGTTAGGCATTTATATATACATACATACATTATACACTATACATACTGTAAGTTTTGTCATTTAGTATCATACCATCACAAATATATTATGCAGTTATGTCCTAAAAGCAAATCAAATAACAAAAACACACTGACATGCACACACCAGGACAAAAACACTCTAAATGGACAGAATAACCAAATGTTGTAAAATATCCCTCTCACGCTAAATTTCGTGCGCTTTATGTTTAAAGAAGCACAGGAGGAATGTTCCTGGTGTTGAGTGGGTCTGTGGCTCCAGAGTGCCAGGTTGTAAGTCAGACTGAAAGAATGCTGTTTATGGGGGATGAGTCTGTCTGAGCTTCATCACGCTCTTCCATCACCAAACAGCCGCCTGGCCAACTAGCCATTTTCATGCTTATTAGTCACCCTGTCATCCTGGATCCGTGAGAGAATTCACAATTAGCTTGTGTACATTATTTCATCACATTTAAAACCTGGCATAGGTCTTAAATGCATTGCTTGTACTGCTAAGTGGTATAAAAGGAATGTTTCAGTTTTAATGTTTTGTATATGCTATACTCATTTAATGTAGCAACAGTGCTGCTGACATTTAAAAAGAAATTGATGATTATATACAATTTGTTTGTATATGAGTTCAAACTGGTAGATCAGATAAAACATGACAAAAGGGGATTTTTTTCCCCCCTTAATTATTTTGTATACATTATATGGAAATTTAGATAGTCTGGGATATAGATTTTGTTTAACTTGAAATTAATTCACATACCCAGTTTTATTTTATTATTTTAATGTAAATGAAATGAGACCCAAATATATAGTACACTTTTGTTTTAAATTAATGAAATACAATTGCAGCTGGAATGCCAGGTTTTAACCATGCATTTCTGTTGTATGGAAATGGCAGCTTTAACATTTGTTCTGCTAGAAAACACAAAGGTATGATTTTTATGCATCACGAGCGTGGGCTGGTGATGACAGAATTGAAATGTTCTGAGGAATGTGCAGCACGATCGGACTAGTCAAATTTAGACATGCTCTTGAGTGATTTTTGCCATAGTGATTTAGACACAGCTTTCCAGTACCTACAATAATCATCATTTTTGTAATATTTTTTTTTTAGTGGAGCAATAGAGCATAATGCTTTAGATCTCTTGGGGGAATAGCTAAATTTTATGTCTGGTGTCTTAACCCCACTAAAAATAAAATATTGCATATACAAAGCGTTTCTCAAATGTTGTTTCTCTTTCTGTCCAGCTTGTTTTCTACACGGTGATGAAGGCCGTTTACACACTCGGACACAGCCTCTCTCTCATTGCACTCATCACTGGCAGCACCATCCTCTGTCTGTTCAGGTCTGAAACAGAGTCTTAAATAATTCCAGTAGTTATGTCTGCTTTATATTTCTCTACACTTTGTATGGATGGATGAGCCTCCCTTATATTAATTGTAATCATTGAGGAGTCAAATTTGGCAGGCTTCTGAACGACTATATTTAAATAAATGTGACATTGCGTATAAACATTATGCTTGGCGCTTGGCTTTTACCCGATAGTGTTTATCTAGCTGGAATGAAATTATTAATTTAAGAAGTTGTCTAGATATGTGATGAATGGAACAGTGTTTAAGACTCTCTGCATTTTTCTCACAAACTAACCATAAGCACAATTAAAATAGAAAAGAGGCCATATTTATCTACAGGTCTGTCTCGCTCCAACAGAAAACTCCACTGCACCAGGAACTACATCCATCTGAACCTGTTCTTCTCGTTCATACTGAGGGCCATCGCTGTGCTGGTCAAAGATGCCATTCTGTTTTCCCACGGGAATGTAGAATGTTCAAAGCACCCATCACTGGTGAATGAATCCATCCATCCAGAATATCTGCAGGTAAATTAATATCATTTAAAAGTTAAAAAAATAAAATAATAATTGAGAAAGGGCTGGTTTAAATGAATCAAAAGTGACAGTAAAGACATTTAATGTTATAAAATATTTATTTTTTACATTTTCTTTTGAACTTTCTATTAATTAAAGAAACCAAATAAATATATATCAATGGTTTCACTTAAATATTAAGCAATTGCTTATAAACTGTGAAGAATGCTCAGAATTGAGATATAAGCTCTCAATTACCTTTTTTATGTTTATTTCATGGCAGATACCAAGAAGAAACTGAATTTTAAACTCAGAATTCTGAAATGGAAACTTGAATTTGTGAAAAAAAGAATCACGATTCTGAGAAACAAAGTGTGATAATCAGATAAAAATGTGCAATTATATTTTACAAAATGTGTACGTATTTCCATTGTTTCATGAGTATCAGGTGAGCATATTAAATTAATTTCTGAATAACAGCTGCTGAAAATTCAGCTTTGCCATCATAGAAACAAATTAACCTTTAAAATGTATAAAATAGAAATGATTTTTTTTACTGTATTTTTGTATCAAATTAATGATCAAAATGAATGTAGTGTACATAAGTTGCTTCTTTCAAAAACATTTTTAAAATCTTACCAACCCCGAACTTTTGAAAAAATATTATTTTATCATTTCTGCTCAATTACTGACACAAAAAGACGACACCATGTCAGTTAGTCTGCCATTGTTTGGCCAAACAGGTAATCCCATTCCCATTCCTCACAGCATTGGTTGTCCTACCAGATGCCTCAAATGAGCAGAAATGTTTGTTCACATAGAAATGGCTGTCTGCACACATTAAAGTGGGATTTGAGACTAACATCGAAAAAATTACACACTTCACCTTCAAAGGTCTGAACTGAGCTAAGCCAAGTTACATGCATAGACAACTTAACACATTTTATGCTTCAATGGTTTTAAAAGGTGGCTATTTCTGTCATTACAGACCCTAAAAACCCAAATGCGTGTTCACGTTTGTTTGTCACACTCTTTGGCATTTCTGAGATACAAATAGTGCACATTGAAGTTCTCTGTGCTTGGTTTTAGATTGGTTGCAAGGCCAGCCTGATCATCTTCCACTACTTCATCATAGCAAACTTCTACTGGTTGCTGGTGGAAGGGCTCTATCTACATACTCTACTGATGGTCATCTTCTCTGAGAACAGACACTTCATCATTTACCTCCTCATTGGCTGGGGTAAGTCTTCATTAGAAACACTGACCTTTTCAAGCTGTTTCCGTTTCCAAAACCAATTGTTGCTTTTCAGAGTCTTTTAAAGCTATTCATGTCAGTGTTTTCACCTATAAGCAGGTATTTGAGTAAATAAAGGATTAAAGCCTAGAGATTTTCCACTTCCCACTGCATTTGATGCTTTTGCTTTCATCTTATCTGACACGAACACATGTGTGCATAGAAAATCATTCGAGAACACACACCTCTTCACGGTGTAGCACTGAATGTCTCTTCCTTAATTCATTCAAACACTTCTGAATAGATGTCGCTCACTGCTCAGAGGAAAAACAGCGTAGGGAACGAGATGACGTGCCATCGGTCTTGTTCAGTCTGTTTGTCTTACATTATGTATTAGTATGTCTTTGTAGTTTGTTGTGTCCCTGGAGTTTCCAGGCGAGAGAAAGGAGAGCAGGATCTTCATTCATTGGGTGTGGCTTGCTAGACTCATCATACCAAAACCTCATTAAGCTTCTCTTTCATCATGACAGCGACGACCAACATGGCCTCTTTAATCATGTTCTGTTTACCAGCATTTCCTCTCCGGCTTTACTTGGGTTTAGAGATAGTGGCCCACATTCCAACAGGAAACTGTAGTAACAATTTCTCAGCAGGTGTTTGAGCAAACATGCTGTTGCTTAACGTCACATTATGTCTGTCTGACATTGTCTGTAGCCTATATTTACACTGATTATGCATGAATGAATGTGACAGCGAAGTCTCTTGATATCTGATCATTCCCTCTCCTTCCTCCAGGATTCCCCACCGTGTTTATGATTCCGTGGATTGTGTGTAGGATTTACCTCGATGACACGGGGTGAGTCGTTGAGCATAATCAGACAGTGACAGGGCTCCCATGAGACTCTTAATAGCGGATATTTAAACCTGAGAGATTAAAATGAGGCAGAAGAAGATGAAACGCATTCCTGTTTGCTGCCGCTGTTATGAAAGCACTTGTAACTCCTTGATGTCTCCTCATAACAGATGCTGGGAGAGGAATGATGCCCCGATTCCCTGGCGGGTGATTAACTGGCCAATTATGGCATCTGTCATTGTGAGTATAACCTCACACCAGCTATTATAAACACTGAGACCAGCCTCATACTGTACGCATTATATCAGGCAGGGAGGGATTCTGCCAGCAAAGCAGACACGGGGATGTGCTGAGTCTCATGAACAGTTTCCATGTCCTGGATAGGACGTGAGCGCAGGCATGTCAGGGGGAGCGAGCGAACACGCTGTCACAAGTGCCTCTCTCAGCACACATGCCAAGACTCTCTCTTGTGTCCGCTGTGCCATTTCCATTTTGTAAACACTCACCTGCAAGAGATCAAATGTCTTTGGACAGCACGATGGCTGTGTTTGACAGCTTTGCCTGAACGCATCCAGGTCAAATTGTTCCTGTTCCTCAGCCCTCCAGAGCATAGGAATGCAATAATAGTACGTTTTTCTGGCAAACATGCTCAGTTCTGGTGTGTTTAGATAACTCTCTCACAGAGCTCTGCAGACCATGCTACTGTGTAACTACATCTCTCTGCTACCCAGAATGCCACTTGTAGATGATCCTTTGGCAAAGATGTTCTGTTTTAAGTTTTCTTATGTAGGGATTAATTTTGAGGAACAGAAACAAGTGGCCTCTTTTGTTTCTACTATCTGCCAGATGGATTCAAACAAGATGGAAATGGGAGATTATCAATTTACCTTGGAAGTTATGCATTTGGCAGACCAAATTTAAAACAGTTTTAGGTGCTAGGATCTATTTGGGTTTTTTTTATTTTATGGACAAAATTCAAATCATATAGGTTTAGAATGATTTAAAATGGTGAATAAATGGTGAGAATTTTCATTTTTGGTTCCTTAAAGACCTGTAATCTGATTCAAGTCTTACAAAGGTTTTGAGAAGTTCTTGTGTCAGATCCAGTAAACAGTGGATATTTTTAGTCTGGATAATATCATTGTATAAATGCAAAATTATATAAAATCTTTTTATCTTCCTTTCTGTGTTCCACAGTTGAACTTTATTCTGTTCATCAGCATCATTCGAATCCTGGTCCAGAAACTGAGGTGTCCTGATGTTGGTGGAAACGATCAGTCGCAGTACAGGTATCGCAAATGGATGCCAACTAATATTCCATTCTGCAAACATGGTTGAACCCTCTTACATGCTTTTCTGGTCATAGCTGAGATCTCCCTTGTAAATTTAGCAGGAGTTGCATTCCAGCATGATTTTCAGAAAAATGGTTGGAATGGATGGCTGCTTTCCATTTTTATCCAGGTCTTCCACTATCTATTGTGCATTGCTAAATGTGTATGCATTGAAATGGTGGTGAAATATTTATGCTGCGATTTGTAGCAATCTGAGTTTTTGTTCTGCTGAGAGTGGCACGTTCTGCGTTGGAGTGCCCTGTCGCTAATGCATGAGAGGCTGCGCTCTATTTGATGGCTCTCCCATGATGCATTTTTCCCATTGAGATTTCAGTTTGGAGCTCTCCATTGTGTGCTTGGAAATATGTATCTAATACATATAATCTATTTGACAAAAATTGCCATGCTATCATGACAGTAGGGATCCCTCCCCATCACTCCATTCAAATCCTGTTACTCCTCTTTCTCTTTTCAGGAGGTTGGCCAAGTCCACACTTCTCTTGATCCCTCTGTTTGGCATCAATTATGTTGTTTTCGTTTACATCATAGAAGAAAATGAAGAGATGAATAACTATAAAATATTCTTTGACCTTGGTCTGGGATCTTTTCAGGTGAGAATATACCTAAATGTATGATTAATGATTATATATATATAAAATATATCTTCTTAAACTTTTAACAAAAGCTCCACTGTTTAATTAATCTAGATTTATAATAATATAATCAGAATAAATGCTGCTCTTTTGAACTTTCTATTCATCAAAGTGTCTTAAATTATAAAATGTGTAAATATATAGTGTTTAAAACTGTCAAAAATATTAGTGAAGACTGTATTAATGGCTTAAAATTCAGCTTTGTTCTCACCGAAATTTTAAAATATGAATACAAATTAATATAAACAATGTTAATATAAAAATTTACTTGAAATTATAACACTGTAATTGAATTGTAATTTTTAGTAATTTATTTTGTAATAATCACAATATCATTGTTTTGTGAATAACATTACAAAATCTTACAGACTCCAAACTTTAGAATGATATGTGATGATTTATCAGTGTTGTGTACCACATTAACCCTTCTGTGTTCCTCTCACAGGGCTTGGTGGTTGCGATTTTGTACTGTTTTTTGAATAGTGAGGTTAGTCTGAAATTTTATTAATCATTGATTTATCTCACTTTAGCTCTATTCCAAAACATAGTGTGCTGCTTAATGCTTACATAGGCAGCTGATAAAACTGCATCCTAACTGTAATAGAATCTCATAAGTTAGCAATTTAAAAAAAACTTTGCATAAGCAGCACTAAAAAGTACAAAAATACACCCACACATTGTGTAAAACACTATAACACTATTGTTGTAATAAAATTATAACTTTTTTGAGAATGCTTTTGAGTATCAGATGTCATTTTTTGTGATGTGGAAAGATGAGGACCCAAGAGCGATTATGCAAAAAGGAAGTGTCTTTAATAGAGTAGCGTTGTAACAGAAAAGTCTTTGAAATAACAACAAAAGGCGGCCAATGAGCAGGTACCCAAAAGGTAAACACAGTCTTTTACGTGAATGGGCAAACAGAGAGTTCTTGTAGATAAACGGGCCAGCGCTCGGGCAGCGTGTTGAGATAAGCGTTAGCTGTATAAACTCAGGTGGCAGGTACGGTAACTGTCCAGAGTACTCGTCAGCACCAGCAGGACTGGACAGAGAGCAGAGCAAAAGGTTAACCCAGAGCACCGTTAGATCTGACCTGTGACTGGAGCACGAAAGGCAGGATAGGGTCCGACGCGACAGGACTAGACAGGACTGGCACAAGATGATTGCGAAGCATCAGCATCTACAGCAAACTAAATAATAATAATGAGGGACAGCTGAAGAAGAGTGTGAGTGTAGCGAAGAAAAAACAGCAGAGGGGAGGGGGGAAGAGATAAAGAAAACCGAACACATGACAGTGCCCCTCCTCTAAGGAGCGCTCCCTGGTGCTCCCACGGGAGGAACCTGGCTAGTGCGGAGGAAATCATCGATGAGAAAGCGGTCCAGAACGTCCCGGGAGGGGATCCAACTTCTCTCCTCAGGGCCGTAACCCTCCCAGTCAACGAGAAACTGGAGACCCCGACCACGACGACACATATCCAGGAGTTTACGCACTGTGTAAACGGGGGCATCCTCGACACGAATGGGGACAGATGGGGGGGTGGGAGCAGGCGCGCGTACGAACGGTTTAATGTAGGGGTGCTCCGATCACGATCGGCCGATCGTTATGCGCATCTCGTCAGTAAAGCCGGTTTTCTAATCAGCGGTTAATTCCATCAGGTGCGTGATTTGACATAAAGAAGCTGTTACTACACAGAGCCGTTGTTAATAGAGAAGATGCGCAAATCACGTTAATTTTCAGCGTTTATTGGCCCATCTTCTCAGTTAACAACGGCTCTGTGTAGTAACAGCTGCTCTATGTGAAATCACGCACCTGATGGAATTAACCGCTGATTAGAAAACCGGCTTTACTGACGAGATGCGCATTAACGATCGGCCGATCGTGATCGGAGCACCCCTAGTTTAATGCATGAAATATGAAAAACGGGATGGATGCGACGCAGATTGGGAGGGAGTTTTAGTTTGACCGCGACAGGACTAACGATCTTAGAAACCTGATAAAGTCCGATAAAGCGGGGGGCCAGCTTGCGGGAGGGAGTCAGGAGAGGTACATTTTGGGTGGATAGCCACACTTTCTGACCACAATGATACTTAGGCCCTCTGATACGATGCTTATTGGCGTACTTTCGAGTATGGGACTTGGTGCGACAAAGCGCGGATCTAACTATTCTCCAAGTGCGCTTACAGCGATTGATGAACGCCGTCACTGAAGGGACATTGGAGTCCGCATTCTGCGAGGAGAATAAAGGAGGCTGATAGCCAAGGCAAGAGTTAAACGGGGATAAACCGGTTGCGGACGTAGGTAAAGAATTATGGGCATATTCTGCCCAGGGCAATTGCTCTGACCAAGATGATGGGCTACGAAAGGCTAAGCTGCGTAAAAGGCGGCCAACGATCTGATTGGTGCGTTCAGCCTGGCCATTAGTCTGGGGATGAAACCCAGAGGAGAGGCTGACAGACGCGCCGATGAGGCGACAGAATTCTTTCCAGAATTGGGACATGAACTGAGGGCCCCTGTCCGAAACGACGTCAGAGGGGAGACCGTGTATCTTAAAGACGTGATTGACTGACGTTAAAGCTGTAAGAGGAGCCGCTACCTGACTGAAGTTACGTATAAAACGTCGATAAAAATTAGAAAACCCCAAAAACCGTTGGAGCGCGACACGAGAGTCAGGGATTGGCCAATTGGAAACCGCCCGAACCTTAGCAGGGTCCATACTAACGCCATCTACGGAGATCATGGAACCGAGGAAGGTGACGCTGGGCGCTTGAAAAGTGCATTTCTCAGCCTTTACAGACAGGCGATTCTCAAGTAGGCGCTGAAGGACTCGACGCACCTGCTGTACGTGTACCTCGAGAGATAGAGAGAAAATCAATATATCGTCAAGATACACAAAGACAAAGATATTAAGCATGTCTCTAAGAACTTCATTGATTAACGTCTGAAAAACAGCTGGGGCGTTCACGGAAGCACCCGATATTCGAAGTGCCCTAACGGTGTTTTAAACGCAGTCCTCCATTCATCCCCCTCCCTTATACGAATGAGATGGTACGCATTGCGAAGATCCAACTTGGTGAAAACTCTGCGCCCTGAAGCAAATCAAAAGCGGATGATATGAGCGGTAAGGGGTAGCGATTCTTGACGGTCACGTCATTAAGCCCACGATAATCGATACAGGGACGTAAAGACCCGTCTTTCTTCTTAACAAAGAAAAACCCTGCCCCGGCTGGCGAAGAGAAAGGGACTATGGTACCGGCGTTAAGAGACTCGGACAGATATTCCTCTAATGCCTTTCGCTCGGGCACGGAGAGAGAGAACAATCTACCGCGAGGGGGTGTGGTCCCGGGTAAAAGTTCTATACTACAATCGTACGGCCGGTGAGCAGGGAGAGAAGTTGCCCATCAACGACTGAAAACCGCCCTCAAGTCATGATATTCCTCCGGCACTCCGGTCAAATGACCCGGCTCCTCCTGAAACACAGAAACAGAGGAAACAGGGGGATTAGCAGACAATAAACATTCGACATGACAAGACAGGTTCCAAGAGAGGATGTTATTATTAGACCAGTTAATGTGAGGATTGTGTTTAACTAACCAGGGATGTCCTAAAACTAAAAGGAGCAAAGGGGGAGCGGAAAATTAAAAAGGAAAGGGTTTCGTGATGATTACCAGAGACAGTGAGAGATAAAGGAGCAGACTGAAAATGAACCCTGGGAAGGGGATTTCCATCTAGGGCAACAAGGGGAGTGGCCTCCTCCCCCTCCCTCAAAGGGACACCTTGCTTGCGGGCCCAGGACTCATCTAGAAAATGCGCAGCCCACCTAACTGCATGGGCTCTGGTTCAGGCTGAGTAGGTTGGGGGGAAGAGACAGGTGAGGCGGCGGAACGAGTGGGGAGATCCATGGGCCTGGAGCGGCGGCGGAGATCAAACCTCTTCTCTGTACGTATGGCCAGATCAATGAGGAGGTCGAGACGAGTCGGCAGATCATGGGCGAGGACCTCGTCCTTGATGTTGGAACTGAGTCCCTCAAGGAAACGTGCCACGAGCGCCGGCTCATTCCACCCACAAGTGGTCGAAAGGGTACAAACTCAATGGAATAATCCACGACAGAGCGTCTGCCCTGATTGAGGGTGGACAAGATGCGAGACGCCTCTTCTCCGCAGGCCGAATGGTCAAACACCCGAATCATCTCCTCCTTGAAGTAGTCAAAGCTGGCAATGAACTCGACCTCAGCCTCCCAAGCGGCAGTTCCCCACTCGCGGGCACGTCCAGTCAGGAGCGAGATGACGTAAGCGACCCGAGCTCGCTCTCTAGCGTAGGTCACTGGTTGGAGAGAGAAGACAAGTTCACATTGGGTGAGAAACGACCGACACTGTGTGGGCTCACCGGCATAACAAGGAGGGTTGTTGACTCTGGGCTCTGGGGATTCCAACCCCCTGGAAGCAGGAGAACCCACCTTAAGTTGGTGAACCTGCGTAGACAAATCCGTGAGCTGGGTGGCCAGAGAATCTACCGCGCGCCAAACAGTGGCTAGCTCCGTGTGATGTCTTCCGAGCATGACTCCTTGCAGCTCAACAGCAGTTGAATCGGGCTTGCACTCGCTGGGCCCATTAGTGGCTTGATTATTCTGTGATGTGGAAAGATGAGGACCCAAGAGCGATTATGCAAAAAGGAAGCGTCTTTAATAGAGTAGCGTTGTAACAGAAATAAGTCTTTGAAATAACAACAAAAAGCGGCCGATGAGCCGGTACCCAAAAGGTAAACAGTCTTTTACGTGAATGGGCAAACAGAGAGTTCTTGTAGATAAACGGGCCGGCGCTCGGGCAGCATGTTGAGATAAGCGTTAGCTGGATAAACTCAGGCGGCAGGTACGGTAACTGTCCAGAGTACTCGTCAGCACCAGCAGGACTGGACAGAGAGCAGAGCAAAAGGTTAACCCAGAGCACCGTTAGATCTGACCTGTGACTGGAGCACGAAAGGCAGGATAGGGTCCGACGCGACAGGACTAGACAGGACTGGCACAAGATGATTGCGAAGCATCAGCATCTACAGCAAACTAAATAATAATAATGAGGGACAGCTGAAGAAGAGTGTGAGTGTAGCGAAGAAAAAACAGCAGAGGGGAGGGGGGAAGAGATAAAGAAAACCGAACACATGACAGTGCCCCTCCTCTAAGGAGCGCTCCCTGGTGCTCCCACGGGAGGAACCTGGCGAGTGCGGAGGAAATCATCGATGAGAAAGCGGTCCAGAACGTCCCGGGAGGGGATCCAACTTCTCTCCTCAGGGCCGTAACCCTCCCAGTCAACGAGAAACTGGAGACCCCGACCACGACGACACATATCCAGGAGTTTACGCACTGTGTAAACGGGGGCATCCTCGACACGAATGGGGACAGATGGGGGGGTGGGAGCAGGCGCGCGTACGAACGGTTTAATGCATGAAATATGAAAAACGGGATGGATGCCACGCAGATTGGGAGGGAGTTTTAGTTTGACCGCGACAGGACTAACGATCTTAGAAACCTGATAAAGTCCGATAAAGCGGGGGGCCAGCTTGCGGGAGGGAGTCAGGAGAGGTAAATTTTGGGTGGATAGCCACACTTTCTGACCACAATGATACTTAGGCCCTCTGATACGATGCTTATTGGCGTACTTTCGAGTATGGGACTTGGTGCGACAAAGCGCGGATCTAACTATTCTCCAAGTGCGCTTACAGCGATTGATGAACGCCGTCACTGAAGGGACATTGGAGTCCGCATTCTGCGAGGAGAATAAAGGAGGCTGATAGCCAAGGCAAGAGTTAAACGGGGATAAACCGGTTGCGGACGTAGGTAAAGAATTATGGGCATATTCTGCCCAGGGCAATTGCTCTGACCAAGATGATGGGCTACGAAAGGCTAAGCTGCGTAAAAGGCGGCCAACGATCTGATTGGTGCGTTCAGCCTGGCCATTAGTCTGGGGATGAAACCCAGAGGAGAGGCTGACAGACGCGCCGATGAGGCGACAGAATTCTTTCCAGAATTGGGACATGAACTGAGGGCCCCTGTCCGAAACGACGTCAGAGGGGAGACCGTGTATCTTAAAGACGTGATTGACTGACGTTAAAGCTGTAAGAGGAGCCGCTACCTGACTGAAGTTACGTAAAAAACGTCGATAAAAATTAGAAAACCCCAAAAACCGTTGGAGCGCGACACGAGAGTCAGGGATTGGCCAATTGGAAACCGCCCGAACCTTAGCAGGGTCCATACTAACGCCATCTACGGAGATCATGGAACCGAGGAAGGTGACGCTGGGCGCTTGAAAAGTGCATTTCTCAGCCTTTACAGACAGGCGATTCTCAAGTAGGCGCTGAAGGACTCGACGCACCTGCTGTACGTGTACCTCGAGAGATAGAGAGAAAATCAATATATCGTCAAGATACACAAAGACAAAGATATTAAGCATGTCTCTAAGAACTTCATTGATTAACGTCTGAAAAACAGCTGGGGCGTTCACGAGCCCGAACGGAAGCACCCGATATTCGAAGTGCCCTAACGGTGTTTTAAACGCAGTCCTCCATTCATCCCCCTCCCTTATACGAATGAGATGGTACGCATTGCGAAGATCCAACTTGGTGAAAACTCTGCTCCCTGAAGCAAATCAAAAGCGGATGATATGAGCGGTAAGGGGTAGCGATTCTTGACGGTCACGTCATTAAGCCCACGATAATCGATACAGGGACGTAAAGACCCGTCTTTCTTCTTAACAAAGAAAAACCCTGCCCCGGCTGGCGAAGAGAAAGGGACTATGGTACCGGCGTTAAGAGACTCGGACAGATATTCCTCTAATGCCTTTCGCTCGGGCACGGAGAGAGAGAACAATCTACCGCGAGGGGGTGTGGTCCCGGGTAAAAGTTCTATACTACAATCGTACGGCCGGTGAGCAGGGAGAGAAGTTGCCCATCAACGACTGAAAACCGCCCTCAAGTCATGATATTCCTCCGGCACTCCGGTCAAATGACCCGGCTCCTCCTGAAACACAGAAACAGAGGAAACAGGGGGATTAGCAGACAATAAACATTCGACATGACAAGACAGGTTCCAAGAGAGGATGTTATTATTAGACCAGTTAATGTGAGGATTGTGTTTAACTAACCAGGGATGTCCTAAAACTAAAAGGAGCAAAGGGGGAGCGGAAAATTAAAAAGGAAAGGGTTTCGTGATGATTACCAGAGACAGTGAGAGATAAAGGAGCAGACTGAAAATGAACCCTGGGAAGGGGATTTCCATCTAGGGCAACAAGGGGAGTGGCCTCCTCCCCCTCCCTCAAAGGGACACCTTGCTTGCGGGCCCAGGACTCATCTAGAAAATGCGCAGCCCACCTAACTGCATGGGCTCTGGTTCAGGCTGAGTAGGTTGGGGGGAAGAGACAGGTGAGGCGGCGGAACGAGTGGGGAGATCCATGGGCCTGGAGCGGCGGCGGAGATCAAACCTCTTCTCTGTACGTATGGCCAGATCAATGAGGAGGTCGAGACGAGTCGGCAGATCATGGGCGAGGACCTCGTCCTTGATGTTGGAACTGAGTCCCTCAAGGAAACGTGCCACGAGCGCCGGCTCATTCCACCCACAAGTGGTCGAAAGGGTACAAACTCAATGGAATAATCCACGACAGAGCGTCTGCCCTGATTGAGGGTGGACAAGATGCGAGACGCCTCTTCTCCGCAGGCCGAATGGTCAAACACCCGAATCATCTCCTCCTTGAAGTAGTCAAAGCTGGCAATGAACTCGACCTCAGCCTCCCAAGCGGCAGTTCCCCACTCGCGGGCACGTCCAGTCAGGAGCGAGATGACGTAAGCGACCCGAGCTCGCTCTCTAGCGTAGGTCACTGGTTGGAGAGAGAAGACAAGTTCACATTGGGTGAGAAACGACCGACACTGTGTGGGCTCACCGGCATAACAAGGAGGGTTGTTGACTCTGGGCTCTGGGGATTCCAACCCCCTGGAAGCAGGAGAACCCACCTTAAGTTGGTGAACCTGCGTAGACAAATCCGTGAGCTGGGTGGCCAGAGAATCTACCGCGCGCCAAACAGTGGCTAGCTCCGTGTGATGTCTTCCGAGCATGACTCCTTGCAGCTCAACAGCAGTTGAATCGGGCTTGCACTCGCTGGGCCCATTAGTGGCTTGATTATTCTGTGATGTGGAAAGATGAGGACCCAAGAGCGATTATGCAAAAAGGAAGCGTCTTTAATAGAGTAGCGTTGTAACAGAAATAAGTCTTTGAAATAACAACAAAAAGCGGCCGATGAGCCGGTACCCAAAAGGTAAACAGTCTTTTACGTGAATGGGCAAACAGAGAGTTCTTGTAGATAAACGGGCCGGCGCTCGGGCAGCATGTTGAGATAAGCGTTAGCTGGATAAACTCAGGCGGCAGGTACGGTAACTGTCCAGAGTACTCGTCAGCACCAGCAGGACTGGACAGAGAGCAGAGCAAAAGGTTAACCCAGAGCACCAGTTAGATCTGACCTGTGACTGGAGCATGAAAGGCAGGATAGGGTCCGACACGACAGGACTAGACAGGACTGGCACAAGATGATTGCGAAGCATCAGCATCTACAGCAAAAGAAATAATCAAGCAGAGAACACAAAAAATGGGGACTTAGAAATAGTCAGGGTGATTAGGGAGAAGCGAGAACAGGTGTGAATCTATTAGCGAGACAGAGGAGCGATAATGAGGGACAGCTGAAGAAGAGTGTGAGTGTAGCGAAGAAAAAACAGCAGAGGGGAGGGGGGAGGAGAGAAGGAAAACCGAAAACATGACAATTTTTATTTAAAAACAGCAATTTTGATTTCACCTCATTTGCAATCCTTTATTTGCATTCTGGAATTGTCATCTCTAATAATGATACATACAGTGCCTACTAAGAATTTGGTGAAAACAAGCCATTTGTTAGTCAGTATATGATAAAGTTAGCACACTATTTATTTCTGTGCATATGATGCATTAAAATGCCTCCTCGTCAGGCAGCTCACTAGGTTTTGGAACAGAGCAGTGGTTTTCCTTCCTAGTTCAAATCAACATAAAACATTCACAACCTATTTGACTTCTGTATTGTGACATTTCTGAGTGACAAACGATGTTGAAGGAGATAAACATGTAGGATGAATTGTTTGGGTCTTGGATTAATTCCCCCTGTATGACAAATGTATGAAAGAAAAGGCATGAAACAAGTTTTTTTATTTTTCTGAGGCAGAAAGTTTACAAGCAAACAAACACAACCTAAATCAATTAAAATAAAACTAGAAACATATTTTGAGCATAAATGGGTTCAGTCTTGATTTCGTGTCGACTTACCACCCTGTGTTTCTGTGCTAATGCTAATGCTAATGGTTGTTTTACTTGGCTGCTTTGCAGGTCAAGAGCGAACTCAAGAGGAAGTGGCGGAGTTTGCGTTTAAAGCGTTACATTGGTCGCGACTACCGTCTGCACAGTTCATCCACATCCCGGAACGGCACGGAAAACATGGGCCGATTCCATCGGAACTCCAGAGCCCAGTCTTTCCTACAGACTGAGACCACTGTAGTGTGAGACATCTAGAAGCGGCGCTATATGAATCACTCTCTTACTTCACTGCCCCTCAGCTAACAACTCAGTATTTTTCAAAAGCTTTACACTGAAGAGGACAAGGCTTTCTGAAGCATGAGATTGACATGTAGGAGACACGATGAGGACTCAGCATCTCTGAGGCACAGTGCTGTATTTCAGTATACGATGCGAAATCTCGTTTCATAGCAAATTTTGCTCTTAACCACCAAAATAACACATTAAACCAAACATCTGTGAGTGGGATAGTATTGGTGGCATTAAAAACTGCAATTCTGTTTATTTTATTGAATGCAGATTACATATATAGCTTTTTGAAAACTCTTTCATTGCATTAGGGGCAGATTATATAATAGTGTTATGTAAATGCTACTTAAGGCCCACAGCAATTTTCTTAGACGTTTATGGAGACGCAGCACCATGCTATCAACACATGAAAACTTACTAAGAAAATGTCTTGGATGAATGCAAGAAGTGGGTCACCTCTATGCCAAACTCAAACGTGAGGTTTTATAAAGAGGACATTACAGCCGGAGGTGTCCACGTTAGCCCTGGACTCATTTCAGGAGAATGTGTCTTATTTCCAATACATGCAGAAACTGAAAAGTCAGTCGTACACTCAAAAGAAAAGTGGTGATTGTAAGAAAAAGCAAAAATTCATTTTGTCATTATTCGACCACTTGGGATTTTTTTCTTCATTATTTTATTCCTTGAAGAAAAGCCACAGTATGAAAAAGCGCTAACTGAGATACAAGATTATACTTTTTTCCAAGATATGTATATTGTAGCATGTGAATGTATTTGTTATATGAGGAGATTCGGTATAGTCTTATGAATACAAATATGTGGCATAAATATTTAGTTTGCCCACAAAGAAGATGTGTGATTAAACCAAACCACGACTCACTGTTATTACTCTGCAAACTTTTTTATTTCATATCTCACTAATCAGTAATTTCAATAGATAGTGTTGATGGCGTTATTGATTATTTTTGCTTCTGTGTTGCTCTGTCTCACATTGTCAGGGGGTTGGGGAATTGTACACTGCAATGAATCCTGCTGTCTGTGCTCTTTTAATTCAACTGAAAAACAGATAATAAATTAATTTAGGTCAAGTGAACTGACAAAACAGCGAGAGTGAGGGTGTATGAAAGTGACATTTCAGTGTGAGCTGTGTTCTATGAACAGATTCTGGGAACTGCGGTCCAGAGATTCACAATGGGTTGGAGAGAAGATCGGATCTCTTACAGCCAGGCCTGAAGAGCGAGAGCTCCCTGGGACACCACGTGCAAGGTTGTGTTCATTTAAAGTGACACAGATGCCATGGGCAGGGGCATTCAGCATCATTATCAGACCGTCAAATGGAAAAGAAAAGATGGAGCTTTAATTAGAGCTGGCAGAAAGGAATTGTGGGTTGTTTGAATTAAGTAATGAAGGAGGATGACAGTATGCGTTCATTTTGAAAGATCTGAAGGTTTTGAAGAATCTGGTGTGTTTGGCAGATGCATTTATGATGTAAAAAATATGTTCAAACAGAGGCCATAATGTTGTGCACTTCTTGTTTATTATATTTAACCATCTGCAATGTTTAATTGGAAAATTGATTGTTCTCGGTTTTTTGCAGTTACATTTTTGCTGAATGTTTCTAAACTGTATTGAGATTTTTCATTAAATGTGAAAGTCGTTTTTAAATTGTGTTTAGTCTGGGCATTTTTTAATTGGTACACAGAAAATAAATCAACAAATTTTAGTCAGAAATTGCTAGTAAATATCACAATCATTACAAATAAACAGCAAGTTACAGAGAATCACGCTCAAAATTTGAAGTAGAAACATTAAAATTTTATTTTCTTGTAAAACGTACTACAAGAATCCAATTTATTTTTTTATTTTTTTACAACTGTGTAGTTATTCTTTTTCAACACCATTAATGCAGCCGATTTAATTTGAATTTAAATTTCAGCACATATTCAGTTTATACTGTGCTAATTGAAATTATTCGATACGGCAAAATAATTTGTTTGTGTGATGTAGATAAGATTGGTAGGGTTTGTTTTTATGATGGTGAGTCTTGGGAACAATAAATGAGATGCTATAAATGGAGCAGTGAAATACGATTACACTTCTCCCTTGTCGATCAACAGATCAGCTTCACCATCAACACTGATGATATCACATGCAGATGATGTTGTTTTGACTCGTTTCCTGTTCTCTTGCTGTCTGGTGTCTTATCGCCTTCCTGGATCCTCAAATGGAGTGAACATGCTTCTCCTTGGAGGCACAGCAAAAAGTAACAGAGAATAACAACTTGTTTTCAGGCCGCTGGCCTCCACATCCACACGTTCTTACAAGTCATTTACAGAGCATGTTTCTTCATGCAACATTTATTTGTGCCATCAACTTCATAAAAACAATTGAACTGACAGAACGTCATAAATGAAATTTCACGGTAATTCATGCAGCCTGATTATGGAGTTTCGCAGCGTTCAGTGTTACAGTTGTTTGGATGAAGATGAGGTCTTTGGGTCAGCTTTCATGAACATGATAGTGTCCAGTCTAGGGAATAAAGGATGGCAGAAATGTTCCAGTCCTCCTGCCCCATGCTCATTAGAAACATTTGTTAACATACATTAACAGATGCAATTAAACAATTCTTGCTCAATCATATCAGTGTTAAATTTGTATTATTTATTCATTTTAATTAGGTTTTATTTTCTTTATATATCTTTTTTTTAATTGTGGTTTTAGTTTTAGTAATTATGAACATTGTAATTTTTATTTTTATTATTATTTCTATTTAGATTTAATTTGTTATTAAGTTTTAGTAATTTTAACACAACATTTCTAATTTGAATTTACCCTCAGGACATCCAAGATGAAGATTTGTTTCTTCATCAGAACAAGTTTAGAGAAATTTAGCATTACACTCTATGCCGTGAATGGGAGCCATCAGCTGATAAAAACATCACAGTAGTCCATAAGTAATCCACACTACTGCAGTCCAATCATTAAAACCCTTGTGAAGCATGTTTGTGTATATATATATATATATATATATATATATATATATATATATATATATAAAAAATTCTGAGTGTTTTAACTCAAAACTGATATGAGCCCATAATCCATAAAGACTCCATCCTCTGTTGTCCTCTAACATCAATATATATTTGTTTAGAACTGTTTTGGACTTTTTGCTTGTAAACGATGCTTTATCTCTTCATATTACTCTTTTAATTTTAATTCTGGAGAAAGCAATATTATGGACAGAGCCAGAACCCCCTTTTATAAGTTAAAAGCAAATTAATGATGGATTTGAACATGAAGACTTTTGCTTTAAAAAATGTTTTAATGTGGATTATTGCGATGTTTTCTTATCAGCTGTTTGAACTTTGATTCTGACTGCACCCAGTCATTAAGAAGATATATTGATGAGAAACCAATATAATATAGTAAAATTTAAATAATTAATTTATTTTATACATTTGAAGAAAGTGAGTAAATTTTTATTTTTGGGTGAACAATTCCTTTTAAAAATATATTTTTAATAGTTTTAGTTAATATTTCTTGCAGGAAGTGTTAAGATAACATACTGATAAAATAAAAAGTAACTTAATGTGTCCAATATTTATTTATTAACCCAGAATGGCTTGAATCAGTACTAACAACTTAGTTAAACAATCAGAACACCTTAGCAACTGCATAGTGCCCGAATCGTAATGTACATCGCTACATGTCGACGTGCTGACCAAGAGGCTGTTGTGTTAATATATCATAGTCGCAAATTCAAGAAAATTAGTAAAGTAGAAGTTATTTGCAATTCTTAGACAACCTCAGATGTCTGACTTTCTAATAAACACCTGTGCCCTATCCCTTCACCCGAAGAATCTCCAGATGCTTCATTTGGCAATGATCCATCATGATTCGTCCCGATTTATCAGTGCTATTGACCTCTATACCTCATTTAAATCATTTGGCATGGGTATTAGGCCGAAATGAAATGCATCCAATCCTGTGACAAGAGCCGAGTTGTCAGCCTGTGGATGTGGTGACCAGTGAGTGGCTACAGCTGGACCTGTGTGCTCGAAAGCCAGTGAAGTGGAAACCTCCACACACTATACTCTTGGGAACTGCAAATCTGCTTTCAGAATCCTTGCGTTGGATGGAAATAGACAGGCATTTCAAATGTACACTGTCTAAATCACTTACTGGTTCCTGTAGTTGTGAGAGCTAGAAATGGCCATTTGGGATGCTATGACCGGTCATTGACCCAGGTTCACACATACAGCTTCTAGCAGTCTTTGAAAACATGTTGTTCATTAGGAGGAACAGCTGTACTTATCAGTTAGTCCCCTGTTTGTGAATGTCACCGCACAGTGAGAAGTTCCTTCTGTTCATCAGTCAGGATGACTGTAGACTATCGACTGTCCCGTTCTCCTCTGGCCTCATCAATATCTCCTGCTGTAACAGAAACCTCTCACAGAGGAGCTGGTCTTATTTAAGTAGACTTACGTGCCCAGGTCGGTCTGGAGTTTATATGTTGGTATTGAATTGATGCTCCAAAAAGGTCAAATCCAAAAACAACGAACATATGCATACTATTTATAACTGTGGATATAGCATTTATTTATCCATTCAGAAATGCTGGATTGGGAACCATGAACCATGATGACATTTCCAAAAACATAACATTACATTATATATGTAAAAACAAAAAATAAAAAACAAAAAAATAAAAACACACACACACACACACAAAACATGCTTTTACCATAATACAAAGTCCAAAATAATATTACCTTGGTACATGTCCAAATGGCATTACATGGCAATACAGTAACTTCTACATTTTCTTTTGTCTTATTTTGTCCCCCTCAAATGAACAGCATTAATTAGCTGGTAAAACCTATTTGTTGCTCAGAAGGTTTGATAATTTTTTACATGGTACTCAAAGGTAATTTAAAGAATACTGTGCTAGGATATAATAATACATTTCTTTGCTTGGTGCATTTAAAAAAATATGGCATTATCTTGATACTTACGTTTATTGGGGCCTAATGGTTAGAGAGTCGGACTTCGAGTCTCAGGTCCGGCAGGGATTGTAGGTGGAGGGAGTAAATGTCAAGCGATCTCTTCCACCTTCAATACCATGACTGAGGTGAGACCCTTGAGCAAGGCACTGAACCCCTCACTGCTCCCCGGGCACTGCAGCAAACATGGCTGCCCACTGCTCCAGGTGTGTGTTGTGTGTTCACGGTGTGTGAATGTGCACTTAGATGGGTTAAATGCAGAGCATAAATTCCATTTATGTTAGTGACCATATGTCACTTCACTGTTCACTTTCATTGTCCAAAAACAGCAGAATTAACATGGTAAATGTAAAAAACAACAACAACAAAAACATGATGTTGGTTCATATTCAAAAACCATGGTATTACCATAATTCATGTCCAAAAATGTAGTAATATATTGGTACATACCTAATAACATGGCATTCAACACAACAAAAATAAAACATAGTTTAACATGGTACAAAATCCCAAAAAATGTCCAAAAACAAGAGTAGTGGTGTATCCCTGGTGTCCTGACCAAATTCAATCATCCATTGAATTGGCTCTATCAGTCTCTCTCCTCTCCACCTGTAGCTGGTGTGAGGTGAGCGCACTGGTGCCGTTGTCCCGTGGCTTCCTTCGCATCATCCAGGTGGATGCTGCACACCGGTGGTGGTTGAGGAGAGATTGCCCCATATGATTGTAAAGTGCTTCGGGTGTACAAAAAAGCACTATATAATTCCCTTATTCATCCATTTTGGACTTGGTATCATAGTAATACTTAATAATACCAATTTTTTTTATACATACACTATGGTAATACTTTGTTTTTTGAATATGAATCAAGGTAATGCTGTATTTACTTGAAATTTACCATATTAATAATGAATCTTTTGGTTATGAATCAAGATAATGCCATGTTTATTGGCTATTAATCATGTTAATACTGTAGTCTTTGGTTATGTATCAAGACAATGCCTTGTTTTAATGTATATATCGGAGTTGTTACCTGGTCTTGATGCCTTTGGAGGGAAAAGAATCAGATCCAGAACAGGTGATACTGTATTTATGCATCTGTCTGATGTTTGCGGCGCTGCTACAGTGAGGTGATGGAGTCAAACATTTACGCTGGCTCAGATGGACAGAGCAGCGTTTAAACCAGACAGGCAGCAGATGGAAGGTTTACACACCTTGAATAATGAATTTTCTGACCAGGAAAAAAAAGCACTCAGAGCTCCGTCTCCAGGGACGGGTCCAAAATAACCACGCAGTACAGAGTAAACGGGCTGCTGATGTTCCTTCCATGATCAACACTGGCCGCAGCTTTGGTGTGGACGCACATGAACTAGAGCAATGAAATGGATAGCTTGCATTGGATTCAAGGGTGTAATAATTCATAAGTGGCGATTTGTAATTCAAGAAAAACAACCCTCTATTTCACCACATAGATTAATGACACACGCACATGTAGTTTTATTTATTTATTTATTGTTCTTTTTCTACCACATTGTTCTTGGCAATACTAGAGGTTTAGTTGGCGAATGGATGTACTATAAATGGACCACAGCATCAGATCAGAATACACTTATAGCATGCTTTTGTGAAGACACTTTAACAAAATATAATTTTATCAGAAGGTTGCTATACATGTCCAAGTGCAATGATATGGGTGTGAATTTGAATATTTTAATATATCATTCAATGAACTTACATATTATGGGAATTAAATTACATTCCTACTTTATTTTTACTTCTCAGCTTCAATTAGACAGTTTAAAAAGCATGGTTCAATGACTGACTATTTCTATTTTATTCTACTTCTATTTTAAACTATACAGGAGCTAAATTTATAGAATACACTACATTATGTTGATAAAATATTAACATTACGTGCGAATGCGTATTGAGTTTAATCCACTGCTAAAAGGTTCCAGGTTTAAGGCCACCCTTGTGTAATTATACAGTGTGTCTCCATTATTCTTCAAGACATGACAGGCATACATGAATGGAATAACAATTCAGGAGACAAGACTTATAGTTATTGTTCTGTTTTAGAAAGATATATAAATATATTTTTAAGATGCTGCTCTTAAGGAAGAAAAGCATTGGGGAACAGCAGGATGTTCTCAAGAAGGCTTAATTATTTCTCTCTCAGTTTCAGGAAAATGCTCGTCTATGACATTATTATCTGTTCTCTGTCTCCCTCTGTTGGCCCTCACAGGAATAATATACTGTACATATGACCAAAACACTAAAAAGAGAAAACAACATGTTTGGAAACCAGTTACAATTTTAAAGTTACATTTGTATTTTAATTAAAGAATGAAATCATTTACCTGTTGAGACTGTGTTGACAGTATTTAGTTGGATGAGCTCCAAATAATCGGTAATGAGGAGCCTTGACAGTTACATATTTAAACAACACGAATGGCGGGAAAAACAACCCTAAACTCCAAAACAAAGAACCATTTCAGCATAACAAGGTTATTGAGGTTCGAAATCCGTTACTACATATAAATAACCTTTAAAGAACCTTCTTTTTTGCGTGTATCAGTTCAGAAGTACTGTAAAAAAAAAAAAAAAAACGTTAAATCGTTGTGCAAGATTCATGAACGTGAGTGAAATGAATACTCCCTATTCATTGGTTGTTGCAACCTCCAAATATCTGCCATGTTCCTTAATGAATCTATTGAGGATTGGTAATGAGGTTATGTTTGGAGGAGGCTTTGAGGATGATTGGCCTAATCTGACCTAAATAGCAATTTATATAAAATTGCTATGGACAAAGAACAGACACAGTTTATGCTTACATATTATTATAATGCTAGTAGTAGTGTTTTTTTTTTCTCTGATTCCCTAATCGTACTTAATCATATTGTTAAGCAATGCTCTGTATTTGACAGTTAACTAAATAGCCTACAATAAAGAAAAACATGACAAATGTTTTTGTAGGTTAATTTTAAAGGGGCAGTTCCCTTTAATGCTTCACTGTTGGCACATCACAGGACTCATGGCAGTGTTCCCCTTTTCTTCTCTGAACAATTGATTTTCCACCAGCAGGAAGGGAGCTTCATCAGAAAAAAACTCTGTGCCAGGCTTTTGCTGTTCAATCCTTGTACTTCCTGCTGGATTTCAGTCTGTCCTTGATGTTTTTCTTGGAGAGAAGTGGATTCTTTGCTGCCCGTCTTGACACCACATCAGTCCAAGATGAAACATAACACTCATGTTTTTTTAAGGGTTGTATGACTCATTGTTCTGTAGAAGATACTTTGCAAAATGTATCTGTTTTTGTTCATACTGTTTTTAAATGGGTAAATGATGCCAGAGTCGTTATATATTATAATCTATTACTATATATATAATCTATAAACAGGCGTATGTGGAAAAATTTATATTTTAATGTTTAAAAAGTAAAATAAAATTATAGAAAATATATGTCTATGATATCCAGTATAATTTGAAACTGTAGTTCGGTGTAAATAAAGTTACTGATGGGGCTGCGGAGGCTGGGAAACTTTGGCTATTTAAAAAAAAGATCATGAAAGACAGAATGATACAGGATACTAACTCCAGGCTATCTTACATTTTATTTGGCCACAGATAAATTTGTAGAAGTTTGTTTCATGTGTAGTTGTGGCCAAGTTTTGACAGTGACATAAATTCAGTTTTTTGCAAAGTTTGCTGCTTCAGTGTTTGTAGATTATTTTTCCACATGTTTCTATGATTTGGTGAAAAACTGATAAGCATATCATAAGTTTTAAAGACTTTTATTGGTAAAAAAATGCAATCAGTCAGTATTTACAGTGTTGACCCTTGTTCTTCATAACCGCTGCAATTCGCTCTGGCATGCTGGATATTAGCTTCTGGGCCAAATTACGACAGATGGAGATCTGAGTACTGTTCACATGTTTCTTGTTCACACTGTTCAAACTTTCACGCTCTGCTGATATTAGTCAATAAATGTTAGCTGGTCATTTTGTATCAGAATAAAAAACAGTGACATTTTTAAAAATGTTTTGTGTGTGTGTGTGTGTGTGTGTTTGTGTGTGTGTGAAAAGTTCATTTTTTGGTCCAATGAAGCTAGCAATTATTTCAAATGAATCTGATCACAACTGAATCTAGAAACAATGTGATTGAACACCACAACAGCAATGCTTAAACATTAAAAATTACGTTTTCGAATAATCCATTAAACGGGAACTATTTGAAAAGTGTGGCACTATTTTCAGTTCCATATATTTCAGGAACCGAATATATTGTAACACCGGACGTGTGCATTCGTGTCGCAAGAGTGGTTAAATGCATAGGAGTAAAAGAAATGGAGTGGCGTACGGATTTTTTTTTTTTTTTGTGGGAAATTTAAGCGGACATTCTAAGAAAACAACTCATGTTATGATAAGATGGCCAGCAATCAAGAAAGACATTGTAACGCGTCGACTCTTTCGGCTTCCGTCGTAAAGCGGCGTTGTTTCCTCAAGTCATTTTCAAGCTCATTTTTGGGTGAGGACGCACACTCTCTCCAAACTGGACTTTCGCTTGAGAAGATCGTCATGTGTACTTTTATTTTAAGTTCGCTGTTTGCAGGGAACCAGCGGACGATTGGAAAAGGCCCATATAAGAAGCAAGCAAAGGATTGGCTAAAATACATGTTTTGGACTTTTAATACCCTTCGAAAAAGTTTGTCATCAGCAGAGGAGGGAGGGAGTAAACTAAAGATCCTGGTGAGGAATAACAGTAAATAAATTATATTGTATATAGCTACAATATAAGTATAGCTAGCTACAATTTGTGTGTTTGGCTATTTAAATTTAAAAGAAAAAGCTGCTTGTTGGCAAGGTTCTCCCAGCCCGACTAGATGAATTTGGGCAAACACCCGTTTAGTCAATCCGTTAGACCTGTTCAATCAGAAACAGAGAGAGCAGTTGTGACCAACAAACCATGTTAGGCTGATTTAAGGTGTTTTTCAGCAGGATAAAAACTAGCTCAAAGCTAACATTGATGTTCAGTAAGCCTATAAGTAATAAACTTAAACGTTAGATGTTAAGTATGGCGTGACTTCATTTATAGTTACTTTAATTATGAGTATTATTACATTAATATAATTGAAGTATTGTTTACATGAGCTCCAACAGTATTGCGTTAATTATATTATAGGGTTTATGTTAACATACTCATTGATACTGTACTTTGCAGTATGTGCCTCTAGAGTGCAGCACGGTACAGTGTGTGTGTTAGGCCATACTTTATTGTGCTCTACTGTGCTAATTTGCAGGTGAGCAATGTTAAGGGATGGTTAAAATTTTGTCAGGCACGGCATCATGATGATTTCATAAAAAGCACTTGCAAAATGTGAGTGCAAATATTATCAGTTGATCAGATGGAGTATGAATATGGGAAACTCATGAGGATATACTCAGCATTTATACACTATAAAAATAATGTGTTGGCTTGAATAATAATAATAATAATGTTAATGCATTTAATAAAATTGTTAAACCAAGAAACCACAATGAGAATAACTAATTAGAATAAACACATTTTTAAGTTGATTACTCCAAATAAATTAAGTTGCTCACCCAACTAATGGATTGGTGGCCTTGGAATCAATTAGTCTTATCTTTTTCAGATATAATCAACAGCAGGCATGCCACATGTTAAATTTAATTTATTTAGCATGTAAATTTAATGATCTAACAGGATATTACTTGCTACTGGCACTATAGAGTCAATATTTACTATCATGTAGTCTACTCTTCAGCACAATGGTAACCACAAAAACTTTTTTATAATCTTTTTTAACATTCTTATAAACATCAGACATAACAGCACTAAACACTAGTAGGTCTTTCCCTTCACTTAAAAACAATAAATAACTTGTTTACACTAGTGCGTTTTCGTTTTAAAATTAAAACAATCCTCTTCTACACTTGTGTTTTCAATGCATTAGAAACTACCTAACCGAAAACGCATGTCACGTGACCATTCATGCAGGTAGAACAAAAATGAGCATGATGTTATTGTTTACATGATCATCAAAGATACACAGATCAAATCCGGGTAGCCATGACATCTTTTCCAAAGTCAGTTTTGTTCCGTTTACACTGAAACACAACCCCGGTGCTTTTAAACAAACGGGATCTGCAGTGTTTTCGGAAATCTGTTTTTGAGATTTGAAAGTGCTGAAGTTGTTTAAACGACAGGCGGAACAGTAGCAAAAGTATGCATTTTAAAACGAAAACGCACTACTGTACACGTAGCCCTAATTTCAACATTTATCCACCTAATCTTGTCCTAGAAGACAATTAGTAATACTAAATACCAAAGTTAGCAAGATAATTTAATTAAGTTACTACATATATATATATATATATTTTTTTTTTTAATACACAATTAAAGGTACAGGTTGTAGGACCTGCCACGAGAGGGCGCACTACCAAAACAATAACAATCGCGTGGTTTGATGACGCTAAGAAGTAGGGCTGTGCGATTAATTCAAATCGAAATAAAATAGCGATTTGAGTGTGCACGATTTCTAAATCGATTTATAGCATGATTTTCCATGGCCCCGGCCTCCCACAGTATGTTAACTGAACCAATCAGGATGCAGCGCGCCTAAGTGGAGCACGAGAACAGTGCAGACTGGGCATATATGCCTTACTCCAGGTTCACACACTGTCTGTGATGCGTAGCCTTTTTTTAACAGATCAGAACGTTCACACTGCACGCAGTAAAAAGATGAGAACAGAAAAGGTTATAAATAGAAAGGTTGCGAAAAGATTTAATGTGATCTGAGCACGCGCATCTGGTTTTGTTAAAAGAGTGAAGAAAATCTGCTTGCGAACGGATAGATTCGCGCTCGTGCATGATTTTAATGTGCTTTCGCCTTACAATAATGCGCTCTCGTTGCTGCTTCTGAACCACGTACACATAACTTAAAGAGCCACACAGATGGGAAATCAAAAATTACCTGTATTACAGTGTATGATGTAGCTGTCCATCAGTTTAAACAATATGCAAAGTAATTAAACCAAAAAGTACACTATTTATAAAGTTATTGGCTTCTAAAGTAAGGAGTCGACTCTGAATCGCTGAAACGAGTCGTTATAGATTTCAAATCTTTTGCCCATCTCTATGTACGTCACTAGGAAAACTTTTCATAATAATCTTCGCCTACCGTCTTGGGAGAAACAAAACTCTGAACTGCCCCCCCTCCCCACACAGATACTCTGGTTGGTGTGATAGCATCATGTCGAGGAGACAGTGTGTTTTCAATTGTAAAGGCAAGTTTGTTTTATTTTCACTGCCAAAGAATGAAGATCAGAAGAACAAATGGCTTTTCACCACAATACCAGAGCAGTACAACAAATCCCTTTTGTTGTGTTCACAACATTTCACTGATGACTGCTTTTCTAATCTCGGTGAGTACAAGGCGGGATTTTCAAAGCGTTTGGCCATAAAAGAGGGTTCATTACCAACCTTATTTAGACCAACGACCATCTCCGAATCACAACGCGAAGTATGATTATGAAGTTATGTGTTTGTTTTCTCCCGAGCGTCTTATCATTATGTGTGCTGTCTGCAGCCTGTGTGCGCTGATCTTCATTTACAAACACGTCATTAAAATGAAGTGTAACTCCGTGAATACTCAACGAAGAGACATGAGAGAGATATCTATAGAAAGCTTGACATGTCTACTTTAAAACTAAACAAGTGCTGCCGAACAGATATTCTGTGATAAATTAATCCATATGAAAACAACGAGATGTCTGTTTCTCATGTCTCCCTTCATTATATCTAATGTGACCTTGCCCCCGCGCTGAACGCGCTATTCAGATTCAAACTGAAGCACGCGGCTTGAATACACCCACACATAAGAAAAAGCAACGATACTGTTCAAGTTTTTTATTTTACTGCTTGCTTCGCGGTGAGAGGAATAAGACATAATTCACCCCAAACTGATGCTAACGCATTGTTAACCGTGAAGTTGTGTGCGGAACAACTAATCAAAACTGACTATGTCAGTTGACCAATCAGAACACAGTATGCTACCGAAAGGTGGGGTTTAAGGAAACTGAATCTTTTGAACAGCTTTGCGCGAACCGTTTGGGGATCTCTGAGAATTGAGGTAATTTTAAAATGATATTTTGACAAAATGACAATGTTTTTTTTAACCTTGGATGGATTTAAACCTAATGTACAGGACTTATAAACAGTGATAGGAAGCTTAAAATTTTCATCTTACTGCCTCTTTAATGTATACGCACTGCAGACGGAGTACGTGTGAACCTTGGGCAATAAATATATTGGGCAAAACGTATAACACCTGAGGCACTGCTACAGTGAGCTCTATGACCAATGCATGGCATAAATAAATAAATAAATCCCTAAACACGGGTTTTATTATTATTATTTTTTTTTTGCCATATGTCTAGATATTTTGTTTGACATCTTTACTTAGTGATTATTTTGACTTATGTCTGTTCTAGAGACATGTTACAACGTTTGGATAAAGCTCTCATTGGTTTTCTTTTGGAAATATGTTTACTGAATGCATCCATGAATGTAAATGCATGTCTTTGTGTGTCAATCGAAATCGCAAAATTTATAAAAAAATTGTTTTTTTTTTGTCCATATCGCACAGCCTTACTAAGAAAGAGTGTAGAATGAAGGGATTTGTTGTCTTCTACCCAACCGCTGACGGCCATCAATCAGACGGAAAGATAAATCACGGATTTAACGCAAGTTCTAGCCTAGTAGTTTTTGGATATTTTACTGTAAAAATCTTACAAATTGTACCTTTAACGCAGAAATCTGAGTTGACATTACATTCAAGAATTTAAGTTCAGCATTATCTCAACAGAACTTATCAAAATACTATTAGCAGAATAAATTTGAATGTTAACTTGCCACCCTACATTTATTTAAAGGATTTTGTTCACTTTCAAATAGGGGTGGGCGATATTGACAAAAATGTATATCTCAATATTTTTTTTCAGTATCTCTATATCGATATTCAGATGATAATTTTGCAGTCCTTTAAAAAAATTTGTGCAAATTACCAAAGAAAGTCCAGTTGGTCTTTTGACTTGCTGCATTTGACCTGTTATTGTATAGAATTACTAGTACATAAAGATATGAGACATTATTGATTTAAACATGAACCAAGTTACTGTACTAAATATATTTATGTTAATACAAGAACAGTGCTTTTTCAGTACAGTATACTGAATAGTATGTAATAAATTAACTTTGTGCTTTGGAAACAGTACTCTATTAGTAATAGACTAACAACAATGTGACTACGTATATATATATATATATATATATATATATATATATATATATATATATATATATATATATATATATATAAGATGAGGATAAAAAAAGACAAAAAGACAAAAGGAACAAAATAACATGGACACTGGTCTGCAGTATGGCCCCGAGGTAGGGCTGGGAGATATGGCCTAAAAAAAAAATCTCAGATTTAATTTTTTTTTAATTCGATTTCCGATTTTTTTTTCGATTTCCTACTTAAGGAAAGCAATAAGTACAAACAGCAGACAACTTAAATCAAATTTTGCTTTTATTTAATCAAAAGTAGGGCTGCTCTGATCACGATCGGCCGATCGTTAATGAGCATCTCGTCAGTAAAGCCGGTTCTCTAATCAGCGGTGCGCAAATAAACGCTGAATATGAAGTGGATTTGCGCATCTTCTCAGTTATGGCTCCTTGTAGTAACAGCTGTTCGATGTGAAATCACGCACCTGAGGGAATTTACCGCTGATTAGAAAACCGGCTTTACTGACGAGATGCGCATTGACGATCGGCTGATCGTGATCGGAGCAGCCCTAATCAAAAGCAAGACAAATGTAACCCCCATTTTCATATTCGGCTGGTGCTGCTGCTTTTGACTGCGATGGGCTTTAGGCAGCGTGGGGTCTCTTGCTCCACGTCTGTCGCAGCAAACCAATACCAGTTCCAAACAACAGATGATTTTATTCCTTTCTTGGGAACAAACTTCTAACTCTCACCGGTAGCCATGTTGCCGCTTGCTGTTTCGTGTGTGCTATGATGTTGTTGTTTTCGCTTGCCATACTGCCATGTGAAACTAACGCTACGGAAGCTCCGGGGAGCCAAAAATGCGCCATTACACAAAAACGTATTTTTTAAATCGCCTGTAACAAAAAATTCAAATTAATTAATTCAATCGATTTTTCGCCCAGGCCTACTCCGAGGTTCTGCTGGACCACAGATCGGAGCTAGTGGCATAATAGGTGACTTTCTTTCTGCAATTTATGGGACAGCGACAAGACGAACAGTTTTGGTAAAGCTGTTTTCACTGAAATCTCTCCTTGAAGGCAGATTATATCTGGGATCTAAAAGTCTGTAACATTTCTTGAAACCTATCCTCCTCGACTGATTGAACTGGCAACATAGACCTTGCAATAAAACTTGTAACAGAGTTTATAATCATTTTCCACTTTTTACTTTTGTCTTACGGTGTTTTCTTTGTGAATGTTTCTGCCAAGGTCTGTTGTGTCTGTTCTTTTTTTGTACCGTGTTTGTAGCAGCAGTGATGTTTTGTTCAGGGCGAAGCCTTTCATACTCTTCGAACTGTGTTTTGTGCGTTGTACGGAGATGATGGAAGAGGTTGGTTGTGGCCCTCTGCTATACGGAGATCTGTATGCGACAAATTCTATAGATGGGCAACTTTTGTTGCTCGTCTTTTTTGTCAAAACCAAACCATCTCCAGACTAAAGAAGCTGACCCACGTCTCGCTGTTAGCTCTTCTGGCACTGGTTTTGAGGATGACTGTATTTTTGCTTTCTTCGCTCATTTTGTGTTGTTGCACTCGAAGCTAGATAAAGAATGACTGATGAGTAACATACGCACGGCACAATGTAATGACGTAAGACGTCAGGGCCACTGAGGCATTATGGGCAGTTCACCGTATTAATAAAAGCGTTTTAGTTTTTACTAAAAAAATGTTTTTCTAGAAGTTAAAAGAAGCCTTTTGGACTCATCAGAGTAGAAAGAAAAACTTTTTGACTTCAGTTTTCCACAAACAATGCATATATTTTGCCTTTTCTAGCAGCTATTTTATAAATCGTACATTGGCTTTACTCTTTACGTTTTCGGATTGTTGCTTCAACTAAGAAACATCATAACACACAGGTAAGAACTGCGTAGTTGTAAATTAGTAGCAGCTTACTCGTTGAGTCGTGATTTTGTGCAAAAATAAACACAAAATGCAGTCAAATTATGAAATAATATCACAATTTTGCATATCGTCCAGACAACAATTTGGATATTATCGTCTAAACTATATATATAGCCCACCCCTACTTTCAAATGAAAATTTCTTGTTAATTTACCTATACCCACATGTCATCCAATCATTTTATGTATTTTTTTTCTTCATTTGAAAAGAAATTACGGTAGGTTTTTGATGAAAACATTCCAGAATAACTTGCACTGCGATTCCGGAAAATACATGGGTAATGTGTCCTGGCAATTGTTCCTGGGTCGCTAGATTTTGCCCCTTTCACACTGCCAATGATTTCCCAGAATATGTGCGTGCATTCACACACAACCTGTAAAGGTCCGGTAATGACAAGTGACATCAGGATGTGTGAATCCATCCATGAGTGGAAAATGCTATGCATGTTGACTTTCACTTAAGCTGGCGAATGATCTCATCTTTAGCGCAGATAGTGAGGCGCTAACTGATCTCTGATTCATTACAGTTTGCACATTTTTTCGGCGCGAATTTTCCTTCAAAACACTCGATCACTATGACACGTAATGTTTCTTCCTCTTTGTTTGTAGCCCTATATTTCTCTGTATGTGATCTCAGTTTGTTAGTGTTGTCACGGTACCAAAATTTCAGTATTCGGTACCGATACCAGTGAAAATCCACAGATCTCGGTACCAATTTCTTTACCAAAAAAAAACCTATAAAAAAAACTTTTATCACTAAAAATAAAGCCAATGCCAATATTTATACTTATTTACAGTTGTTTAAAGTTTTTCTACAAGTAATATAATTATGAAAAACAGTAAACAAGTTTCACCCAAATTTAATTTGTCTTTTAATTAATGAAATGTAAACATTTTATGTTTTTGGTAAATAAAAGGGATTTGCTATTAAAATTTAAACATGGAAGAAATATTGTGTGATTTATTTCTTCATAAAATAGTGTTATTAATTTTTTCAACAGTAGTAGCCGTATCACTTTCTACTAAATAATAGTAATATTTCTAGTGCAATGCCTTTATGTAAAAATGAACTTTTGACTGGAAACGTTTATTTTGACACTGGTTTTACTCAAATGAAATGGTAAAATGCTTGTGAAGTGACTCAGAATAATTCTGGTGATGTTGTTTATGTATTTATGTCCTCATTGAGACGGCAGATGCTGAAATTACTGCAAGCGTCACACGCTTCAATCTATGTAGTAAAAAAACCTGCAGGCCTCTGCCATTCATTCATTCATTAAACACGCAGAACATGCAGGATTCATATTTCAACCACCTTTTGTGGTTTAACATTTACAGATACTGGTCCATATGGGGATTTTATTTGATTAGTTTATGCTAACTTTGACAAACTCTGTGACTCTCCATATTAAAATGTAGGTTTAATTTTCAAGAACCAGATTTACCAGGTCGTCAGTACCACCGGTACTTAAAGAAACCTACCGTGACATTTTTTAATGTTTTTAGTACCGATTTGGTAAGGAAGGACCGGGGCTTTTGACAACAATATATGGAATAATAGACTTGAGTTACATGTATGTATGCATGTGTGTGTGTTTGTGTCTATGTATATATATATATATATATATATATATATATATATATATATATATATACTGAACAAAATTATAAATGCAACACTTCTGTTTTGCCCCCATTTTTCATGAGCTAATCTCAAAGAAGCTATATAATATGCATTTGTGTGCGTATGTACTTTGAATGTCATTGAAAGTAAATAAAAAAAAAAAAGAAACTAGTAAAGCAGAAACTAAAATAGAAATGTGACCTGACTTGTATTGTGTTTACGAGTGTATTGCATTCAGTTGAAATTCAAACTCAGTCATGGGATTTACAGGAAAGCCACTCCCAGGCAAGTTTCTGTTTTCAAGAAGTGGCATGATATAAATGATTAAGTCAGCAGTGAACTCTTAAGGCATTAGAAAATAGCCTTTATAGTGTTGACCTGAATCAAATGGATTCAAGGAAACCCCTGGACCATTATAAAAATAAACACATACATACATACATACATACATACATACATATTTTAAAAATAAACACATAACAATGAAATGTTTGTTTAGCATTCTTGTTTTGTACCGTTCAACCACAGTATAATGACCTTCGTGTAAGAACTTGTTTGATCGGTTTGTTTTTCGAAATTTGAATCCATTTAGATCAGACGGACAGAAAAATATCACTGTGCTTGCTTTAAGTTGTAAATGCAGCCATAAATGACATTCAACCAAAAAATTTTACATTTCCAGTACAATAAATAGCAGTTTTAAAAGCCATAATGAATTTGTATGTTCTGTCAATAAAACTTGAAAAAATTTGTGTTAGTACAGTCGTTAACACATGAAGCATTGTACATTTGGGTGTTATGTCTTTAATATCTCTGTTGCCAAGGGTACAATGTAAATAGATCTCCCTCTGGACTAGGTTTAATGTCAACACAAAAACATTGCAGGAAAATGTTTGAATATGTTTATGCCATATATTTTTATTGGTAGAATTATGCCATTGTTGTCTGTGGTGGCCATATCATACATTTCTGCTTTTTAAAAAAAATAAAAATTAAAAAGGGATATTCATTTTTTAAAAAGCAGAAATGTATGATATGGCCACCACAGAGTTATCCTACGATTTGGATGGGACAAAATCGAAAAAAATAACCCTCAATGTAATGGATGCAAGGTCTGAAATGGCTAAATGTTGGATTGCGTGAGAGTATTGTTGTCTTATGAAAATTTAGTCCCATGGTATCATGGTTTCTATGAAAATGAACTCACTCTAAGCAAATAAACCTAACCCTCCCCCTTCCATTACATATGTGGAAAGTTAGAGCACGTTTCATTCTGGTTAAACAGGTTTGAACGCATGCAACCGTCACAAGATTCAATGTGACCTAGAGCTGTTCTGTTTTTCACATGAAAAATATAATAACCTTGTGAACGATAGAAAAAGATACTGCTGTCAAAAAACTGTGCAGTACGTTGAATAAAGTATATATATTGAACATCTTATTTCATGAGGTTAACATTTTCAAATGATTTGCATAGGGTATTTGTATAACATGTTTACCAGGAAGTACACACAGTCCTTATTCAAAGAAGCCAAGCCCTGATGATAGAATTCACCTGCCCTATTTCATTAAATGAAAACAAACAAACAGCTCACAAAAAAAACATTGTCTGAAAAGAATGAATGACTAGTATATGGTGTGTTCGTGCTTCAAGGATAATAAGACAGATGACAGATCACCTATTTCTCTACAGTCAACAGTCAGCTTGCTCACTGGCTTTTTAAAGACATCAGTACAGATATTCTTTTAAACACGGACAAGTACGTGTTCTGTAAAGCTGCTTTGAAATCAGTTGTATTGAAAAGTGGTTTCCAAATTGTTTTGACTAGGCTTATTCATTGTGCATGATGTCATAGCAAACAGTTTGTCAACTTTTTATAAAATCTACAAGAAAAAAATGTGTGTGTGCAGTTGCACATTATACAGTATATTTATTTTATATTCAGTGATTGTTAAATGCTGTAACACTTCAGTTTCCACTAGGGCATAGGACTTCAAACCTGCTTCTGGGGTCCCACTGTCCTGCAGAGTTTAGCTAAAACCCTGATAAAACACACTTGAATCTGCTAATGAAGGTCTTCTAGATCACTTGAAAAATCACAGGCCTGGTGTGCAGAACCAATAACATTCACAGGACTTTGGCACTGGGATTTCAAAAATTCAGTTCTATCCTAAATGGGTCACAATGCCCACCCAAATTTGAGGAATACCCCCTCCCCTTGCCCAAGTGACATAAAGCTTTTTCAGCATTTCTTCATGGTGAAACACCATCTGCAACATGAAGAGAAACTCCTGAATTATGACTGTCTGGGGTAAGTGTTGCTCTTATGTTTGCCTAAAATTGGAGATATATGTATTAAACATTCTAAATCAAATATAGTTTCTTAAACTAAAGTGTGCATGTTAGGTTGGTGTGAGTAATACTAGCCATATGATATATGTTTTTGAAGGTGCATTTTAAAGATTTTTTTTTTTTAAAGTGAATAAGGAAAACATTGTTCCTCATCAGCTTGGAACTATAAGAATGAAGTCAGGCATTTCTTGAAAATGTCTCAATCATTGGTTGTTTCATGATGAACTCATTGTAAATTAATAACTGGGTAGCTTATTGCTTATTGTACTTTTTGGTAAAAACATGCTTCTGTGAAGTCTTGTCTTGTTTCAACAAACAGACTCATAATTAAAGAAATGGATTCAAGGATTTGATTTATGTATATGTTCTTTATTAAAAAAAAAAATATATATATATATATATATATATATATATATATATATATCTCTGTAAATCAGACAATCATTATCATATGCAATTTTCACAATATAAAAATGAAATGAAACCCATAAGTTTCCAGTAAATGGAAAAAGATATACTTCCACCCAGATTAATTCCAGATGATCTTTGCTATTTAGACTTACAACAGTGTCTAATAATTCTTTTAAAGTTAGAAACAGTAATAAACGTGAAGTTAAACATACGTAGATATTTAGTGTTTCAATATTTTTAACAACTGCTCTATAAGGACAGGTACTTATTGGCAACATTTCTGAACTACATTTGCGCACCCTTTTGTTTGGTATTATGCAAACTTTCGTTCCCTTTCTGTTTGCAGTTGTATTGCCTTTGCTTTCATCATTGGTCCTTGGGGACCCCAAGCAAAGACAATACAAATGCAAACTGTAAGGGAAAGAAAATTTGCACCATATCAAAAATAAGGGTAGGCAAATGTAGCTCAGGCATAATAGGGCATAACCTTTCTTTGCTGATGTCAGAAGAATTATGAAAATGTGACATCCTGACATAAATTGTAATTTTATATTTTTGAGTCTAACGTTTCGGTTCTGATGTTCATGCTGATGATATGCTGTTTTATCCACATTAAATTGAAAACCATGCATCGGCATAGTTACTCTATATATTCTATATTTGGAGCAGTTTAGATCCTGACTTATCATTTTTACTAGTTTCCTCTTTTGGGATGTATGCACGGATAACACAGATAACACAGATAAACAGCAATATGACGAACACAACCAAAAATAAACAGACATAAATAACCCATCTGACGTAAGCATTTGGCAGACTGGTTTCAGTTTCCAGGTATTTTTCATCTTTGGTAGCTAAAACAGAAAGAGGGGAAAACATATTTTGTAGAGTCTCTGAGAAAGCAAAATGATAGGTCACAAAGTAATTATTCTTTATATTGTTATTACCTTGTTTTGCCATAGAAAATGCTGTGCTTCTAACTGATTGTTCTGTGGGAATATAAAAAAATTGTTTAATGATGCTCGCTCAATTCATTAATCTTAAAGCATTAAGCATGAGAAACTAGTGTTTAATAATAGTTAAGAAAGACTAAACTGTTAATCCCTGTGCAGCAAGACTAAATAAAAAAAATGAATAAAAAAAAGTTAACAAACCTGTGGTCGTTTTTGGTTTGCATTGTTTTGAGTCTGTAAAAAATATTTTATGACAACTTTAATTAATGACATCATAAAATATTTTTTAAATAAGATTATTTATTGATTATTATTTAGGGAACTGCTTTATTTACCTCTGACAAGTAGTGTAACTTCACAGCACGGTTTTCCATCGATACAGAGAATATATGTGCCTTGATCTGACTGATCACATCCATTGATGTAAAGGGATAAATCCTCTTTCAACTCTACTGTCCTGTTCTTGAAACTGGCTCCCTTTTGACTATCTCCGTTGTATTTCCAGATCACTCTTTCACCAGAATGTTTTTTCCAAAGAGCGTTTATATCCACTTTGCCCCCTATATGATTATTTGGCTCCAGACAGTTCAATGTGGTGGATTCACCCTTACACTTTGTGAAACCTCAATATAAAACAGAACTTGCATTATTTGTTAGGAACAGTAAATAACCTGATACACTGTAGTAATTCTGTACGAAATCAAAATTGCATTACTTATAAAGTGCTTACCTCTATTGGCTGTGCTCAAGGGAATCAGCAGGAGGCTCCACAAGATAACTGATGACCTGCAGGTAAAATGTGTATTTAAATTTTTTAAATATAGCAGTTAAAGAAAATCAGTTATATAAGGGGAATATTTGCTTGTACTGATGATAGCCTACTAAATTTTACCAGTGAATATGGCTTTGTTCACACTGCGGAGGAAATCAGTTTGCTTGCTTGTTTTGTTATATTAATTGACAAATTGAAACTTTAATTTAAATTTAAAACATTTCAAGCCACCTAAAAATTTAGAGTGATTTTATCTGGACTAGTAATTTGTTATTTATTTAATTGAATAAATTAAATGAAATGCTTTTTTATTTCAATCAATCATTAATTACATTTCAGTCCTCACAGACAACTTTTCACAAAAATAAATAAACAATTACTGAAAAAGGTGTAGGGCGAAGCATTGCTTATTATGCCTACCCTTTATACACAACTAATGAACAACACATTTCACTAAATTAATAATTACCAAACACATATTTTTTTATTGAAAAGTTTTATTAAAAGCAAACTACACAAATCCGTAGTACTATTCAAGTTTAAACCCGTGCAATCGATGTATTAAATGACATGCAGTATTAAATTCGGCTCTTTTATCTGCGCGCAGTTTGAGTCTTTCGCCTGATGTGGTAGTTCTTCAGGATGATCCAGCTCTTCTGCACTGAAAGTATTAAGCTGTATACTCACAGCATTTCGCCCTGACATGAGGGGAGTTCCGTTGAGTTGACTGTAGATCTGTGAAGTCTCCTCCCTGTTTCTGAGCTCAAAAGTGAAACGTACGTTCTGACTTAGTTTGCGGGGAGATCGCCAGTAGCCTATATCAGGAAAAAAGCAAGGCGACGCCTCTACGGGAGGCGCTTACAGCCTATATAACTCGTTTGATTCGAGTCGTCTAAATCTGCCGTACACTGTATGAAAAGTGAAACCATTTCATTCGCCATCTGGTAGCTGGATTTAATATATGTTTACAGTCTATGCGACCGGACATGAACCAATAGTGGCAATAGCCAAGGACTACTCAAGTGATTTTGATCAAACAATAACCACTGTTGTGTGGACTGTTTTATTTATTTATGTATGCATATATTTTATTTTACTTATTTATTTGACAATGGAAAGACTCATTTAATCTCTTATTACAACGTCTTTACTCACATCTCACTCTACTCTTTTGCATATACTTTCCATGTCTGTTCCTTGTAAATGTGGCTTATTTTTGGACCAGCCTCTATAGGCCTACATTTTTAAGTTGGCTGCTCCATAAACATTTAGTAAATGTTCAGGAACGGGACAATACAAAACAAAAATTGCTTTGAATTTTAAATCTAAAATGGACAATAAAGGCATGTATAAATTATCATTATAATAAGGATGAGTCAGTTGGTAGCCTATAGAAAGTGAAAGCACTATAATTGTGTAGGATAGGTACTTCCCTCAGTACCTATCCTAGACAATTAGTGATCATGATCATTACTCGTCCAATTTTTTACCTGGAAAAGGTTAATGTTGAATCCTGTGTTTTTTTATTTTATTTTTAACTTTAATGTTTTTTTTTTTTCAACAATGACCGCACTAAACAGTTTCTCCTGGTGGTTATGCCACAGACTTTCAGTATTTTGTTAACAATTAATCAATAAAGAAGATCTTGCTCTGCTGGCAATGTAAGAAACAAGAACAATATATAAAGCGATATAAAAAAAGCCCTATGAAAATATACACAAAAAGTATTCTTTTTCTCTGTTGGTGCTATACTCCAACAGCAAGAAGTCTGATGATAGTTCATCTACAGTATAGCCAACACTTTTAATAGTTTGTGTGATTTAAACTAAACATAACTGCAACTTAAAAAAAAAAAAAAATCTTTCCAAATGGATTTTCTTTAATATGGCATGACACACTAGATAGTGTAAAAAAATGTTTGTTATGGTTGCACAAAAACAATTAACACCATCCAAATGTACAACAGGAGTGTCATTAAAATGTGAATGTCTGTGTATGTGAGTGAGTGTGTATATAAAACGTTATATCCAGCCTTTGTTATGCAGTTTTTATTTATCTTATACAAAATGAAGGCAGACATTCTAGATTTTAGAAATGCATTTATTTTCACTTAATGCGTGCATATACTGTGTCCTGTGTGAGATGATGTTGTCCTCTGTTTCTTTCCGTTCTATTTATATTCACAGATGCATATGAAATTCCATCAGCTTCATTCTCCTGAAACAGTAGAGGTAAATGTACATTTCCATTTGCTAGCCAAATTAATAATTTAACTTCTTTAGAAATCTTAAAGGTGAATACCTGCTCATCCTGTGTACTTTTATATGATGTCTTTGATTCCTGTAAGTTTTCTGAGGGGAAAAAAAAAACAATAGAAAAAAGGAATTAAAGAAATAGGAAGTCAAATTAATTAGTAATTTATACAGTTAAAAAATGTTTAGGAATGTACATGAATTGTGCTATGTGCTGCTAACCTTTTTTTTGTCTTTTTATTTTCCAGCACATGCACACATTTGACATCAGGGAGAGTAATAGAAGTGCACAGATCACAGGCAGCCATACTGTCGTGCTAATATATTTACCAATACCATTCTGCTGCTCTACATCAGGATAAGGAGAATATGGCAGGATTTTAGGATATGAATTGTTAGTTCAGTTTGAATTCATAAAAGTACCATAAATATTATAGCTTTTTTTAACTCAACAAATGTATTGAAATTCCCAAAGACTTTCTGTCTAGGCAAGAATTATTTAACTTTTTCAAGGTTGCAGTCATATTTTCTTTTCATGATTTTCATTGTTTACCCTTGGTCAAATATTTTAAATGAATAGGCCTATGATAATATTATGCATTGGATTGTCTGAAATGCATGTATACCTTCATAGTCTAGTTTTGTGCAGTGAGTTTGCTCAATCTTATAGTCAGTGCAGCAGTAGAGCATGAGATCAGTGTCAGTGATGTTCATCAGAAGCAGAGAGTGAGTGTTTGTGGATGAACTGAGAGCTCTTATCCGACCTGCGTAACTGGGGTGAATATAGGAGGGCTCTGGTTTAGGTTCTGGACCATAACCATATTCTAGTCTTAGAATTCTGGCAAATGTTTGGTTTCCATTTGTGAGGATCCAGGTAATCTCTGTATCGTTTTTAATGCTACAGGGAAGTGTTGTGTTTCCTCCTGGATGAACTTTCACTGATGCTCCTTCAGTGACAATCATTAAGACACTGAAACCTGAAGATGAAACAAATTCAAGTATTATGACAAAGTTGCAAATTTTCTGACAATAATACTTCATAAATCAGCATTGTTTTTCAAAATCAAGTATTTCCAAGATATTAGTTATATTGCTATTTTTCATTTTTAGTCAAATTTATTATTTTTTTTTTAATTGAAATCTCAATTTCACAATTTCACTTTTATATATATATATTTAGAATATTAGATTTTTTGATTACGAAACTGATTTTTTAATTATATATATATTTTTATATATTTTTTTTCATTGAGAACCACGTCCTGTTGTTCCAGTTGCTGTGCACTTTGCTTTCAGTCACAGTGACCATAGCAGTGCTGAGGCCTTTACCATGAATGCTACTGTATGATCTCTTCACATTTAGAACTGACTGATTTAGTTTCCACACTAACATCCTTTTAAACAAACATCATGAAATTAAGGTTTTCATTTCCATTTCTCAGTGGTCCAGAAAATGGTTTCAGAAAAGATCACATGCATTTTTTTGGACCAGTGTTTTTTGTAGTAAGCCAAACACATTAAATGCCCACAATGGCTTCAATCTTACCGAGAGAATGCATTCACAATCTAACTAAAATCAAGAAAAGATTATTTTATGTTGCTATATATTGTTAAAGAAGATGTAAGAAAAAAAATAACGTTATAATTATTATTATTATTTTTTTTTTTACCATTTGTAATTTCAGCCAGTCATGCATAGAAAAACAGACACTTAATTGTGCACTCATATGCTGCACGTAAACACATACAATACAGTACATATATTAAGCAAAAGGAGGACACATAAAGCCTTTGGCATGTACTGTACTTACTAATCAATCCTCTCAGCATGATTTTCTCTGGGCTTCTGTCTCTGTGGGTGAAAGCAGAATGAAAGACACTTGTGGTGTTTTCCTCTTTTATTTGATGACGTCATAGATGCCCTTGAATCACCAGTAGGCAATGCCACTGTGATAAGAAAATACATACATAGAGGGATGCAAATTAATGTAAAAGCAACCTAAAGGAATGTATCAGTATCTAACTTTCCAGGTTGTTTACAGTTATTTATGAGGGCAACATTGATATGAGGGCGAGTAAACTATGACAAATTCTGTCTTTGGATGAGCTATCCTTTTTATTATCCAATTTGTCATATAGTTCAGTATTCTGAAGAGGACAACATTCCAGGTCTTCAAAATCAACTTAATGCAAAATGACACTAATGTAGGATAATAATGTATCATTTAAATTATGATAATTCTATTGAAATGAAAATATATAAATTACGGATGCAAGAGCGGTTGAGCAATCAGTAATGACCTTGCTTCTGTCGTCACATTATTCGGAGGTCTTTAAGTTATCTCACTTTTCTAATGCTACAAGCTGTAAATAAACAATTGTCATTTTGCTTCATTAAATAATCAAATTTAGCAACAACTTTTCAGACTCAATCTTCTGGCGAAAAGAACCTAAGGACTGTAGAATCCACTTTTCTTTTTTTTTTTCATTCAAATTTACAAAACACAAAACTAAATTCAAAGCACACCACCGAGAGCATTTGAGGTTTTGACCCACAGCGTGGCAGGAATGCTAATGAGCACGGCTAGAGTTCACTGGAAAATGTTCATTTTCAAAGCAGAAATATATATCTTATTAAGTGGTTGTTGTGGTGAAGCTCTCACAAAAAAATACAGAGAACAAAAGATAAAGGTTGACTAATGTTCCAAATGAATGCTTGCACAATATATTCTTTTGTTTCAGTTACAACGATCATTGATTCAAATGAATTTCAATCACAATACTATAATAAAGCACCTCTAATGCTTTGATCACTGATGAGGCTTTATTATTCATTATTTGTTTGTTTCAACCCTACACTTGTTTTTCTTGCCTCTAGTAGCTACTTCCCCTCTGCTGTCTCAGCAAACAAAAAACACTGACACGTAGCTGCATCTCTGTGGAAATATGTTTTTTTTCTTTCTTCAAAAATATACTGCAAATATTAACAATAATTGAAATGATAGCCCAGCCACATTGCAGTCTTTTTTTCTCTAGATAATTTTTTAATATGCTAATAATGCATCTTAAAAAAAGAAAACTGATTTTGAGGAGCTGTGGTCTAGCTTTTAAGAAATGTGTTGAAGCCCCTGAGTTCCTGTATCAGGAAATACATGTGCGTAACAAGAAAACACTGACATGACCGAGACTTCCGCTGGAGGTACTGGTCGCCTTACAAAGTCTTAGCAGTATCATAGAGAACTTTATCAGAAAGAACTCTTTAAAGGGTTACTATAGGACTAAAAAAAGGGAAAGAGAAAGTGAACAGACCAAATAAAGAAAATAAATAAATAAATAAATTCAGTGCAGGTGGAAATCAACTACAGACCTAAAAGAAGGTCTAAAGAACTGTAGGTGAAGGTGGACTGGAACAACAACCCACAACAAGTTTGAAAGGTCTACTGATTAACATTATGTTAATCTAACATTATGTTAATCCATGTATACTTTAGAAAAAAATACTAAAATTACACACTAACATTTTTCAATATCATAATTTCTGCAGAATTTCTGTGGAAGATCATTCAGTAAACATTATTCATGATTTGGTGTTATCTAGTGTCGTCTGTGTACGTCTCTTGCTTTCTCTAGCAACAAAAGTCTGTCTGGGCTAACAGTAAAAAAGAAGAAAAAGGTTTAGGTAATTAATATGAACACAATGTCCTATATGGCATGAAGCCCACAATTTGGGTTAACTTAATGAGTGTGTGTGTGATCAGGTCAGTATAAAAACAATTACACCTATTGAGAGACCCTGTAAACCACATATGCCAGTTTGTGGTGTGTGTGTGTGCACATACTTTTATGTAATAATAAAAATTATAAATATTCATTACATTTATGTAGTGCATTTCTAGGCACTCAAAGCACTTCACATTGTCAGGGGGTCTCTTCATCCACCACCAGTGTGCAGCATCCACCTGGATAATGTGACGGCAGCCATAGTGCACCAGAACGCCACCACACACAGCTTGCTGGTGGAGAGGAGACAGAGTGATGAAGCAAATCAGCAGATATAGGGATTGTTAGGAGGCCATGATGGTCAGAAGCCAAAGGGCGAATTTGGCAAGGATGCCGGTGTCGAGCCTCTACTATTTTCAAAAGACATCCTGGGATTTTTGGTGACCACAGAGAGTCAAGACCTAAGTTTAATGTATCATTCGAAGGATGGTGCTTGGTGAAAGTAGTGTCCCCAAACCCATCTCTACACTGGGGCGCTAGGACCCACACAGACCACAGGGAGAGAACCCCCTGCTGGCCTAGTTTTCCCAGGAGGTCTCCCATCCAGGTCCTGACCAGCTCAACCCTGCTTATCTTCAGTGGGCAAGCGGTCTTAGGCTGAACTCATGACTGTGTTGAAGGTTTCACTGTGTGAGAGAACATAATCATAAGACTATTCATATGTGAGAATATGAAATGCAAATGCTTTTATTTGACCAATTCTGTGAATATTATTGACTCCTGTATATTGTGATGTTCTTCACCTGTAAGTTGCTTTGGATAAAAGCATCTGTTAACAATTTTATGTACATTCAAATATATGAATTTAAAATGAATGATCATGTGAGCAATCAATTCAATCAATTCTGTATACACTGATACAATAATTGATTATTTCAAAATCATGTTATTCACTTCATCTTTAGTCTTTAATAAAACATGTCTCTTTGGTAATAAGAGTAGCTTTATAACCTCTTTTTTTCAGATGTGCTACAATGTGGAGATGCAGAAGTGCAGATTACTATGAATTGTAATACTTAGCAGTTTATGTTAATGCTTTATGGTATTTTATGCAACTTTAAATATCTAAGTTATGCACATGAATAATGACAATACTTGCAATGGCCTATACCGTTGAATTTTATTGTATATAATATCAAAAACCTCCTCTCTCACAGCAGCTTTTTCACAATGTTTCCTCTCTCTAAATGTTGACTAAATTTAGCTCTTGTGCCAGCGAATAAAAAAAGCAAGTCGTCTCACGCACATTGAACAGACACTCTATTTAGAGAAAACTTCTAATAAAGTGATAGCAGAACTGAAATAGAGAATTAAGAATGTATATTTTTTTAATGCATTTTTTGTGAGTGTCTGAAGCAATGACTTTGGTGAACGTCCTAAATTTTTCATGTTAGAAATTATATTCAGTGGCTGTTAACTACATCCTGTTTTTCACTGCTGATGATGGTTGTTTATGACCACATATAGCACTTTACCACAATGAACCACTAATGGGAAAAATGAGATATGACATCTGACCAGCGAGATCGTTTCAGAGAACAACAGATGGAAAGATGGTCACACCACCCAGAATGTAAATGAAATCTATAACTATATATATGTATATATATATTTTCTCTATAATACCTGGAGAAAGCATCTAGCTACGCCCTGTTATTGAAACGAATGTGAACAGATACTGTAGCAGGTATTAGTCCACTTTCGTTGAGCCCATTTCTGACACCTAGCGGTGGAATTACTCTCTACATTTTCAGATTCCTAAATGAATTTAGAGTCGGCTTTTGATTATGGATTGGTCGTGTTTCAGTCGGAATCGAACAGATCAACTCGTTTCAAACTCGTTAGAAGTGGTCTACCTCTGATTTACTGATCTACCTCTGGATTAAGTGAATATTTACCTACAGTCAATTGAAAAAAAAACTCCAACATATATTACATATTATAGATATGTTGTGTTTATAGATTGGTACTTTATATTAATGGTGTCATTTGCCAACAGAAAAGCCTTGTATGTTTAATATATAAAGTAGCCTACATAGTCCTTTAGAAAATGTACATTTTTGTTTTTTAACATCTTTCTTATTGTTTGGGGATATATTGCGACTTTGTTCATTTTTCTTTTTTTGCAATGTCTATTTATGCATCCCTGAAAAAAAGATTTTTTTTTTTGCTTGCCAGATATTTGTTTTCTACAGTTTCAGCTGTTTTGCAGGCTCAAAACAACTCAAAATGCAAGTACTGACATTGTGATTTGATCAGCTATTACAATGCATTCTCCACTATGGCACACATGGAATCACTGTCGCAGAAAAGCCTGTACAAACCACTGAGAAACATCAACCACAAGTTCCACAACTCAAACCAGTAGTTGCTGATCATACTTTATTTGTTGTTTCAGATTGCAATTGTTCCATTGCAAATCGTCATGCAGTCATGCAATCAATCATGTTTTCTAATACAAATCAGTCACTAGCATCACACATCTTGCCAGGAATAACTGATGGTAGCTTTTCACATCTAAGCTTGTCTAACAGACATTTTTTGCTGGATGAAGGACCATTACCTTCAACTCAATCTTGCCAAGACAGAACCTCTTGTGGTTCCAGCAAACCCATGGTTTCATCACAATTTCACCATCCAGTTCAATCATAACTCCTTAAAAAACAGCTAGTTATGATTGATGATCAGCTGAATTTCTCAGACCACATTGCTAACACCTTATTCGTTATATTTATATAGGCCTATATATAGCCTAGCTTTATTATTTTTCTCTGTTAGTATTTTTAATGTGTCACAGACACTTATCCTTTCCAATTTAATTTAGTTCTAATTAAAAATAATCTTGTCTGTTAATGGTTAATAATCGGTTAAGGAGCATCGGTTGTCGTTTAGGAACAATAATCAAAATTAACATCCCTAGTTACGTCAGTAATGTCACAGTGCAAAGAATATAGAATAATAGTAACCCTATAATAAGTAAGTGACGCTGAATAGGCGTCTGAAAGTCAGACTCCAAATTTCATTCTAAGAATTATTTTGAGGTTAATATAGCAAAGGAAAATTCTTGTCTGTTTTCATCTGGGCCTATTTTAGGAATGCTGCATCATCAATAGCACCCACTTTAATCCGGCCCTGAGTATGGTGTGCTCGTATGGTCGCGGCTCGTATCATGTGCGAGGAATTACGAGACGAGCAGAGTGCCTTACAAACACTTCCCGACCTCCCGATCATTCTTAAACATGTCTAAATCCTGGAATCCTGGTTGAGAGATGATGTAACCTCTTAGAAGAGATGTCACTTGTCTTGTATGCACGTTATTTTACAAGGGTTTTTTGATAACAGGGTTCGGTAACAGGGCTGGCATGAATCAGGGGACACCAATAAAGTTATTTATATTTTATAGAAAAAAAATTATACTATGCCAAGGAGACTGTATTTAGAACAACAAGCAAATGTGATTTTTATATAATTTTGCCTAAATTTGGCAAACTAAGACATTTCCTGAAAAATAAAAATCACAGTAAGGGACAGGCCAAAAACCTTACCCTTATCAGAATCAATTCTATTTAAATTATTTAAAATAATATTTAATTTGTAAATGTAATATTGATTACAGTATACATATTATATATATAAATTTGTTTTAAATATGTTTTTAAATCGCACATTTATGTTTTATTAGTTCTATGTTTAATTATTTTTTAGGGAAGTAAAAGGCACCGATTTCATGGAATGACCTTATGTGTAATGACCTCCCACATGAGTTTGGTCACTAATAGATGATGTTGGGGGTGGTGTGGAAGTCAGGGTTTGTTTCTTTGAGCTCTTCTGTAAATACAAAAACAAACAAACAAACAAACAAAAAAGGTGATTACAACAAAACTATAAAAAATACACAATGTGAACATGTTACAAGCTTTTCGTGATGTTGCAAATTCTGTTTCACCATAATTGTTAGGTTTAACTTACAAAAACTGCTTAACTTTCTCCTGCACCCATTTTTGTTTAGGATCACTGCAGAAATCTCCCCGCTCCGTCTTAAAGCTGTCAAAGAGAGTGAAAACATTGAAAACACAGAAATATAACTTCAGATGCAGTTGATTTCTAACCATGACATGTTTTCTTTAGAAATGAAGTGATACTTACATGACGGCCTTCACACATGGAAGACTTTTACGTTGAAGTGTGATATTGAGGATGGGATAAGTAACATTGTCTGTGAGGACTTTAGTGCAGCATGATTCCTTCACTTTAATTTCTTGAGCTACAGTAAAACAAAAGAACTGGGTAAACCTCAATATTCTGCATTGTTCCATCAGACAGAATAATGAATGAACAGTTAAAGTTCTTCACCTGTTGTAGTCCAGATCACAGATGCAATGACCAGCGCAACAGCCAAACTCCTCATGAGGGTCCTGCGTGTCTCCATTGTCAGAGTCGATCTTCAGTGCTCACTTCTGGAGTCAGAGAGAATATATTCAAGACTCTTACTAGCTCCCCTTAAATAGTCAATAAAGCAGAACTTAAAGTGCATGAGCTGTGTCATGTCCATTGCCTGCAGACCCCATGTGACAAAAGAAAAAATTCATGATCACAGCAGTATTATATCCTGAAGGTTCAGGGCTCTTCCTAAGGTTTCTCATTATTAGGAGCACATGAAGAGACAGTGACACTGACTATGGCATTGAAATATTGTGCGTTGTGCGTTTAGTTACTTACAGTTGGCTTGTGCACCAGTGAAACATCCCATGAGGGCGATCAGAACAGCAATGGTGATTAATCTAGAAGTCCAGAAACGACCCCCCGCCCCCCACCAAAAAAAAAAGAGAAGTAAAACAAACCACAATACATGAAAGAAAAAAAAAATCGAAAACTTATGATGGTAAAATTAAGTTTTAATCTGTTTTGAAATAAATTTGCCAACTGCTCTGTCTTTTTAAGTTTAGTTACAGTCCAGGATATTACAGTAAAATATATACTCCAAGAAAAAATTATGTACTGGTGTTTATGGACATTTTCTTTAACCTTAAAACACAACACACTGTAATGCATAATTCAAAACGTGGGGAAAACACCTGTGAAAAATCAATACAGAATATTTCCTTATATTATTTTCTCTGTTATTTAAGACTCGAGAGGTCTCTCAAGTTAGGAGTTGCCAGTATGGGCTTGTGACGTGCTGAGGAGACAGAGACATGCAAAAATCTTTCAGGAGAGGAAGAATGTTCTTTAAATGTTTGACGTTGTTTGACGTTAAATGTTTGACGTTGACGTTGTTAATCAAACAGTTACATTTCCTCAGTTATTAAAACAGAAAACGTGCAAAGAACATTAACATTACCAAACATCAAACTGACGTTGGTCAAACGAGAGTGTGCTCTTTAAAAACACTGTCATTATAATCAGTGAAGCTTCCTACACTATATCATGAATAAAACCCATACACAATTAAAGTTTTTCAAGAGTATTGAGTGATTTTTCTCTTTGTGTTTGGTGTTTTATTAACATTAAAGGAAAAATTCACCCCAAAATTAAAATAGGCTCCTGTTTATCTTTATACCTTCATCATTCAAAAGTTGTTTTGAACCTGAATGAGTTTCCTTCTTCTGACTAACATAAACACCATTTTGAAAAAGGTGGCAAACCAAACGGTTGCTGGTCTGGCCTACAGTGGACAAAACATCAAAATCCACACAAAAATGAGCCAGTGAGATCTAAATGAAGGTTCTGCCATGGCCATCACAGTCCCTGATCTACATCATGCAGAAATTAAGTGCTTCCGGGTCCAAGGCTCTACTTATTTCACTTGAGAATACTATCTCTGCAGCATTTATGAGCACTTTTTAATTATATCACACGTTACTAATTCACATACTTTTTCAATAAGATAAAAGCTGTTTTTGTTCAAAGTTGCTATTATTCCTATAGGTCTTTGATATGAATATTGTTTGGTGATTAAATATCACCGGCTAAATAGTAACTAGTAATTAGTACTCGGAGTAGTTTTTTAGAGGATTACTTTTACTTGAGTACTTTTTTGACAGCAGTACTTTTACTTGTAATTGTGAGTATTATTTCAGCAATGTAACAGTACTTGTACTTAACCCTCTGGAGTCTAAGGGTATTTTTGGGGCCTGGAGAAGTTTTGTCATGCCCTGATATTTGTGCTTTTTTCAGTTTCTTATAAATATCTAAATTGGTAAAGTCTAATATCACTGTAATCAGCACAAACTGGGCTATAATAATATGTGAAATGCATGCATGTACATGATTGTATTTTTGAGAAAAAAAATGTTATGCATGGTTAGTGAAAAACTAAAAATGTTAAATCACTTGAATAAGGCCATAAAACACATACAGAACATTGGTTCCCGGGATTGTTGAGAACTGGAGCTTGTAGCCTAGAATTTTTCTTTCTAAATTATGTGAAAATCATCTTGTTTACTCATTCACAGAAAACATATATTGATTTAAATTTTCTAAGACACTTTTTGTTGGTAAAAGTCATATGCGAGTAGGCGTCAACTATCATGAATATCATTGTGATTTACACCTGAGAAGACAAAGGCCTGCATAATGAGCTGCATAATGAGCCTCTCATTCAACTGTGCCAATGTGAGGGAGGACTTACAAGAAAGAATGTGAGAACAAAATAAAAGTATATAATTTTATGTTTGTAGTTTATTAAGAATATATTTAATTATCCCACAACATAATTTAATATCCAATTGGGGGATCGGTTAAACAGTTTATTAGGGACAATCAAAGCTGACTTTCAAACAAATTTTTAGGCATCCTTACTCCAGTCACACAATCCTTCAGAAATCCTTTTAACAATATTATTTTCTACCAAAAAAAAAAAACAAAAAAAAAACATTTATCATCATCATCATCATTATTATTATTATTAATAATGTTGAAAAGAGCTGAAAATATTTTTCCGTTTTTTTAGGGGGAATAAATTGAAAGAACTGCATAGTTTTTACATTTGTTAGAGTTATCTCTATTTGTCACATTTATATTATTTACATCAAGCTTTTGAATGGTATAGTATTGTATACTGTTATTGAAACTTCATAATGTTTCACTTGATTATACATTTAGTCAGGAATTATAGTTTGGAAAAAGTATTTGGAAAAAGTCTAACTACTAAAATGTTTACAGGTTATGTGAAAACTAGTACAAATAAATAAAAAGAGACTTACTCATGTTTATGATCTCTGCTGAATAAAGTGCTTCATTCTTTTTTCTGAGGAAATCCATTTCTCAAATCCTCAACCACATCACATCTTTTTGGAGTGATTTATGTCTTATTCCTCTCATCGCGAAGCAAACAGTAAAATAAAATAAAAACTTGAAGAACAGTCTCGCTGCCTTTTCTTCTGTATGGGCGTATGCAAGCCGCGCGCTTCAGTTTGAATCTGAATAGCGCGTTAAGCGCGGGGGCGTGGTCACATTAGATATAATGAGCGGAGATATGAAAAATAGACATCGCGTTGTTTTCATATGGATTACTTTATCTCAGAATATTTGTTTTCGGCAGCACCTGTTTAGTTTAAAAGTAGACATTTCAGGCTTTCTATAGATATATCTCTCATATCTCTTCGTTGAGTATTCACGGAGTTACAGTTCATTTTAATGACATGTTTGTACATGAAGATCAGCGGAGACAAACACTGCAGACAGCATACCTTGTTTGTTATCTTTATTTTATAAGTGCACAAAGGTGTTTTGTTATTATGTCTGTATCCAGAAAAAAGTAGACCCTTTACAGATTCGATTGATGTATTGCTCTTTTCTGTACGATTAAAACTGAGAGTGTAATTTAAGTTCTTTTCGGGGTTATCCGGAGAAAATGACTCAAAACGCATATATGCGTTAATGGACTTCAGAGGGTACAAATTTCCAGTACTCTATCCACCTATGATGAAAGGTGCTAGTGTCCAAGTGATTATATGGTGACATCTGGTGGTTAATGGTAACGGGAGATGCCAGAGTCCTGAGTGGAGTGCCCTATAAGAGTTCATGGGCACTCCAGCTGATGATGGTAACATAGAATTCCTCTGACCTTCAGCTCAGATCAGTGGAACTTACTTTCTTTTGAAGCCACCATCTCAATGACCTGAAGCAAAGGAAGAATTGAGCTTAATGACCCATATGTGAGTGAAAAGATCTGTTATGATGGTGTTACTGTGATTGATGAAAAGCAATCTCTAAGAAATCAACTCTTAACTCTCTGACTGGACACATCTAAAAATAGTAGCGGCATGGATTCACAAATTTAGGGAAGTTCTGAAATGGGAAGTGAAAGAAATGAAAATGCAGAAAAAACCCAATGAAAAGCTTTTGTAAGCAGGAAACGAAACCACAGAAACCTAAGAATCAACACTTGAGTTCAACACTTTGTTTTGAGGATTTCTGTACAGTGGAAAAGGCCATCATATCTTCTGTATGAGAAAATTACAGCAAAGAAATATGTGTTTTAAAAAGGGGCATTTAAAAAACATCCAGTAATTTGTACACGATTGATCGAAAGTTTGTTAAACCATGACAAACCATGACAAAACTTTAGCATCAGAGTTCAGAGTGGTCAGGAGACTAAGCAAATCAGCATTACAAGAAGTTTTGAAATTGTAATTTGACCAAAATCATGTCATTTTTCAAAACTGATTCTCAGAAATGTACATGAAAAGATAAGGCATAGAGAAATAAATCACATGCTTATAACTCTTTGTCAGCTCTATTGGGATCCTCAGGATAACTCCACTTCTAGGAGAGTAATCAAAGAATGAATAATGACTTTCTGTAGACCATCCTCCATTTACATAATTATGTTTGCCCTGTTATGGTGTAAATGTATAGGTTGGTGTTATTTTGGTTGCACTTTATTTTACAGTACGTGTACTTCCATGTACTTATAGTGTACTTACAGTGTATTTATCTAAGAAAATTCTAGTAATACAAGGTAACTACTTGGGTTAGGGTTAGGTTTAGGTGTATGTTCAGGGTTAGTACCTAGTTAATACATAGTTATTGTAATTACTATAATAAGTACATAGTATGTACAAAATAAAGTGCTACCGTTATTTTTATACTGAATGACTGTCCAAATCACTTCATCTTCTGATGATCCAAAAGGCCTAAAGTTTTGATATTAACACTTAATCACATCATACAGAACAAAGTCTAATCATCTGGTCTGTTTAAGAGAGAACAGCATATAAATGTAAAAGGGGAATCCCAGTTAGAGCAATTTCTTGTATAATATTTAATTTCTAACCTTGTCAGTCAATTAATTGACATAAATTCAGTGAATCTTGAAAAAGCACTTGTAATCAAAGACCAGTTGTCAAATGAAGCAAAATACAGTAGGAAGAAAGAGACATCCTACTGTTACTTCACCTACTGTGAGAGGTTTGTTAGGGAGGCATTGTTTGGAACAATATTCTCATACAGTGACAGGATCCCCGGATGAAGTGTATATTTACCTATGATATCAGTTAAAATAACCTGTAGGGCAGTTTAACACTTGGCACGTGCAACATCTTGTGTCTCTGTAGGTAAATACATTTTCTGAACACAAAGAGTTTTAAAACACTATATTATGGTGCTGCAGGCTAGGCTACCTTTTAAAGGTTATTTAGAGAAACTGTGCAATTTTAGTAAGTTTGTTTTTAGAGATATTTGTTTTTGAATGTCTTGATTTTGGGGTTGTGTTAGTTTGGTAATGTTTATTTTCTGCTTAAGGTGTTGCGTGTTTATATATCATTTGTTTAGCCACTAGCCAAATAAACAAGGAATGACACTTTATTTGGCTGATGAATTGAATTACTTGCATCTGTTTTCCACTAGATGACATCCATTACTGTAAAACATATTAGCAGAGCAATATTTGGCCCAAAATGTATTATTTCCATTCATTAAAATATGGATAAAACATTTCAGGTCTCAAAAAGCACCATTATAGAATCCAACAGAAACAATAGATTTAGAATGATGTGCAAATAATGACAGTTTCCCTTTTAGTGCAAACTATTTCTTAATGGTTTAGCTTAAATATGATTAAATACAGTCCAAACTGTTACAGAGAAAAGGTTGGATGTTTATGTCAAAGCAGTTTGAAATTTTATTTTAAAGTAGATCAAATAAAGTAATTAAGTGAAACATATTTTAAAATTCACATACGCTAATGGTAAATAAGCAAACATAATATATATTCTTCTTTTTATAGATACTGTAGATGTATTGATAAATAGATAGACCTGCAGCATCTTCATGGCCTCCATTGACTCAGTCCACTATCTTCTTCAGACCTGGGGAAAAGATGATCATGTTATGAGTTTTCTTTTTAACAGTACATAAGCATCTTATTAAGATGTCATATTAATATTAGGGGTTGTACCATTCAGACGGGTTTTAATCCAGGGCGCTTTTGGATCTGAACATAACTTTTCCTTCTCTGTGTAGAATCTGCAGGAGATAAATAAACATGAAGTGAAATGAACACAATATCATATACATATTAACTTCTGTGAAATAACGAGAGAGCTTACATTATAGCATCCACACACGGACTCAGAGCATTCTGATGCTTGTATCCCATCAGTTTAATTGAAGCAGGGATTCTTGCTTTTGACACTTCCTTACAGCAGCTCACGCCAACACGAGTGGGACGACGATCTGAAAGAGGGATTGAGATTGAATCTCCACCGTACTCATACTGTGTGTAGAATTTGTAAGAAAACTAGATGGTTGTGATCTTGATAAGGGCTATAAATAAATAAATAAATACAATAAAAAATACAAGAATTCCAGTTAAATGCAATATATATGCATTATTTAAATTAAATATATATAGTTAGTTCAAAATTTTCTAAACATTTTCTTTTGTCTCACACAGAAGAAATAAAGTCATACAATTAAGGAAGAACATGAGGATGAGTAAATGATGACAGATTTGGCTTATTTGGGTAGATTATGCTTTTCAATAATAGGCTACTGGATTATAAAAGTATGCATAAATTAAATGATTTATTAATAGAAAATTTCTATGCATCTATAATAATTACAACAAAGGGCAATTATAAAATATAAATTCAGCAATAAAAAAATACCAAAACTTACAGTTGTAGCTGTGCTTTAACACACACAAGAACCAGCATCATCAGAGCTAATTTCCAGAGCTGCATGATGTTGGTGTAAAATATTCAGATAACCACAAGAGGAAGATGTCTGGAGACTTCTGTTTTGAAGATGCTGTCAAGACCCATATCTTTTATATGCTGTTTTTCAAGACAGGATATTCACTTCCTTTATATCTCTAACCAGTAAGAGGTAGCTCACAGACCCAGAAGTCAAATTCAGGATCATATCCTGAAGATTTAGGGCTCTTCCTAAGGTTTCTCATTATCAGCAGCACATGAATAGACTTTATAGACTTTTTTGATTAAAAAAAATAATAATTGTAACTAAGAATCCTTTTCCTTGCAGGCTTAACATTTGTATGCTTTTGTGTAGTTTATTCAATGGAGATCATGTTGCTACTTCTCGAGTTTAAGTCAACACTTTACTTTCTTTTTGCAGCAGCCAATCACAGCCACAGACATGAAGACTGCATGTCTTCCGCAAGAACAAGAACTACTTGCAATACAAAAACGACATCTATTGGTTAATCCAGGATAATACATTTTGAGTACCAAATGTTCCCAACACTCTAGCCAAATTCGGTTAATGTGTGCGGCAATAATCTGTGCATAATATGGACAGAACAGCTAGACATCTAAATAATAATCATTAAAACACATGACTTGAGGTAAAAAAAAAAAAAAAAAATTAAATGAAATGAAAGCAGATTCTGTTCCCCTCGGAATGTCTGTTTCCCTTTACGCAAATATACTACTATTTTGCGTAGTTGCCGAGTTACCATGCGTACGATCAGAACTAGCGTATGCAAGAAGCACGACTGGATGTACGGCAAGTCAAAATGGTTCAAAATACCGTCCTAAACCTGAACTTGAAAATAGTTTTAATACGAAAGGTTTTACAATTAGATTTTTTAAAAATCAGATTTATTACTGATTTCTGTGTGATGTTTGAGACTTTAGCTATTCTGTCTTATACTGTCGTATAGCCTACTTATTCACTTATGCTCACTTATATTTAGATTTTTTTTATATGCCTTGCTGTTGTTGTATTTATGTATCCACTGAAAGCTTAAAAAAACTCTTCGTTTGTGGTACTTTATGTGCAAAACATACATTAGAATAAGTATACAATGAACCATAAATGTTGTGTATAAATCAGAACCCTATACACACATAAACATGTTAATTCATAGGGATTTCCCCTTTATTCAATAAACTATAAACCTGGTTAACAGACTCTGTGTCTTGGTTAGAAAGAATTATCTTTGGTGCCCCAAACCTGTGAACTGCTTCAAATTTTTAATTAGAATAGCATAGGCTATTTTGTGTAATGGTCAATAAATGTACTCATTTACATCGTTGGTCCTGGTGACTTTCCCCACTAAATTCTTCCTAGCTGTTAACATAATCAGTTTATGTCTCACAGCAGTGTTGAAAAGGAAAATATTTAGTAGTCTTTTTAACCATTTATCAATGTCCACCCCCATTCCAGGCCAGTAGAATCTAGCTGAAATGGCAAACTTGCTTTTTTCTAATTAAAAAAAAAAAAAAAAAAAAAAAAACAATGTCTGTCCTCTTTTTCTCCAGCAACCACTTTTCTTCTTAACTTTACATTGTTTTTTGAGGGGATGTGATAAAGTTTGCCATCTATTGAAATAGCTTTATTATTAAAATCTAAACAAATCACATGCAATGAGGTTGTAAAGGCCCAATTGAAGGAATACACCCATTTAAACTGAATTTAGAAAACTGGTCTTTGTCAATATGCTAGTAGCTTTAAGTCAGTTAAGTATACTGTTTTGACAAGCACTGACTTTTTGTTATTATCAAGTCTTGGTGTATCACTATACCTCACTTTACTATGAAAAAACGTGTCAGTGTAGAAAAGTTATCATTTAAAGTACTTTGCTTACCATCAACTTGGAAATTGTAGGAACATCTGCAAATGAAATATTTCTGCTTTTTTTTTTTTGACCAATGGATAAACACCTTGAGTTTTGTCATTTAGAATTTCCTCATATAGGTTTGACATATATGAGGAGCTATATTCCACTGTATCAGATTAATCAAATAGAATATTAGTTCAAATGTATTGTTGCTCTATATGGAAACAGTAATATAATACCCTGAGTTTGGGCATCAGCACGGACAGATTACACTAATTTGCAATGGAAAAATTAAACTGCTAAAACTTGGACATAATCCAGAAACAAAGGAACAATTGCAAGATGAATAAAAAAAATAATAGAACATAAATGGGAGTGTGAGAATCATTTTACTCTGCTGCAGTGTAGCAAGAGATTTATCCCTTTTAGCTTTCCTTACATCCAGTTGTGTTTCATGTATTTGCATGCGGCAGTGTTGCCAAATCCGGAATTTAGGCTACTTTGGGGAAATTAACTATTTGATTGGGTTTATTACACAGACCTGGAAACCCGAGGGGAAACAGGAATTCCAGAGGGGAACAGAATCGACAGGGGAGGTCTTTTAAGATTTGTACAGTAGCAGCCTTTACCACCATCCTTTTGAACCATTGCAAATGATCATCAAAGCATTCACATCTATCACCCACAGGATAGTCAGTTTACCCATCAACTAATTTATGATAAACTAATTGTATATGCAAAAATGTATATCTTGAAGTTGAAACGTTCAGTCTCTTATGTGTAACTATATAGTAGAAGTAGAAACTGTCTGTTTCTTCAACTACTCTATAGGACTTTTTTCTCTGAAAAACATTTCAATCACATTATGTATTGTTTGTAATATCATTCTGTGGAAGTGTGGCAATGTGAGAGGTAGGGTACCACCAAAGTGCAGCTTTCTTCACAAATCATGTTCAGGCATGAGGTCAAGCTACAAGTAAAAAATTTTTTTCAATCAACTCCAAAAGCCAAAAGTTAGAAAACAGAGGAAAAACTTATCCAGCTTCTCTTCACACACACCAGCAAAAGAAAATCAAAGTTCCTTTGTTCCCAGCTCATCATTAGTTTTTTTCACTTCACTGTACAGCTACCCCCCCCCACTCGCTGAGGATCATGGTAACTGTAGTTCGACACCAGGTGGCCATCTTGGTTTGTAGTCCCCATAGATTCTAGATGGCACATACCTTCCCTTTATGAAACAACTTTTCTTGATGCCACAGAAGAAATTATGGTGGTGAAAACTTAATAAATTGGAATAAAATAATACTATTAATGTTTTTTTAATGAATTTTCATATTTTAATATTTAAAGATATTTTAAAATATACACTGTAAGAGAAAACAAATCTATATAGAAAATGTTATGTCCCCTGGGACATAAAAATGCAAGTTCAAGGAATGTTCAAGTCCAACTATTATGTCTTTTAATATGATGTGGCTTGATGCTATTTTGGTATTAGCATGAATTAAGTGGATAAGTCAAACATACATGAATAGTTGGAAAAAAGACACAAGATAAAAGACTTTCTCATTGTTAGCACTCATAACGTACCAATTTATTCATGCTATGTAAAATTTGATTATAGATTATGAAATATACATAATCAGTAGTACAATGTACAATGCATAGCAAAAATAGCGTGAAGAAAATAATAAAGATGGTAAATAAAAAACTTAATAAAAAGACCCCTTGCACAAATTCAGAAACATGAACTTTTGTTGTTCCAGATTGCAGCTGTTCATTGGCTTCATCAAATGAAAAAAAAATTGCAGCTGTTCTCACACAAATCAGTCTAAAATTCCCTTAAATGACACAATGAAACATATTTCAGTGTAAAATATAATATATACTAATATTTTATTTAAGCCACTTCTGTAACAGTCTCACTATAATTCATTTTCTTAGTAAATTAAAAACTTTCACTCTCAAATTGGACAACATGTATTTGACAACATAAATATTTCATATATTCAATTGAAATATGTTTCAATTACAAATGTTCTAAATACAACAGAAAATTTTAATTTGTATTATATTTAAAATTTGTAAAATAATTTTGTAACTTGTAACTTCTTCAATGTCATGTGTTCTCATTGCTTTGGTGTGGAAGTCAGGGTTTGTTTCTTTGAGCTCTGCTGTAAAAAAATAAAAAGTGTGAATACAAGAATACTACACTGAATGCATCACAATACACTTTAAAAAGTATTTTATGTTGTTACTAATTCTGTTACGTTTCACCATACTTGTTAGGTTTAACTTACAAATTCTTAACTTTCTCCTTCACCCATGGTTGTCTTGGATCACTGCAGGAATCTCCCCGCTCTGTCTCAAAGCTGTCAAAGAGAATGAAAACATTGAAAACACATAAATATAACATCAGATGCTGTTGATCTCTAATCATGACATGTTTTCTTTAGAAATGAACTGTGATTCTTACATGACGGCCTTCACACATGGAAGACTTTCATGTTGCAGCCTGATATTGAGGATGGGATCGGTCAGCTTGGCTGTGGAGACTTGAGTGCAGCATGATTCCTTCACTTTTTTATCTTGAGCTACAGTAAGACAAAAGAACTGGGTAAACCTCAATATTCTGCATTGTTCCATCAGACAGAATAATAAATGAACAGTTAAAGCTCTTCACCTGTTGTAGTCCAGATCACAGATGCAATGACCACCGCAACAGCCAAACTCCTCATGAGGATCCTGCGTGTCTCCATTGTCACAGTCGATCTTCAGTGCTCACTTCTGGAGTCAGAGAGAATATATTCAAGTCTCTCACTAGCTCGCTTTAAATAGTCAATAAAGCAGAACTTAAACTGCATGAGCTGCGTCATGTCTGTTGCAGCCACATTTATTTTGGTAGATGATTTAATAATTTTTCTGGTTTATTACTATATCAGCCTTTCGGTGTAATTTAGATTGGGAATGAGCTCATTTGTAATAGTAGGTGTAAATGTCAACTGCTAAATTAATATTTGTAAATGTAGATGGGGGAATCTTGCATGATATTTAATTTATAACCTTGCTGTCAGTGATTTAATTGATGTAAATTTAGTGTATGCTGAAAAAGCATTTTATTTGTAATCTGCCAGTAGGACAAATCAGCATATCAACAGAGAATTCTTTTTTTTTTTCAAATGTCTTGTATGGCCGGTCAGTTGAAAAAACAAACAAACAAAAAAAAATTAGGAAGGAAGAGCCGATTGAGGTTTGTTGGGGAGTTTGTGGCATTACACATATTTGTACTGCCCCTTTGTTCATTTGACTCCTCCTTCCAACTAAAACATTTTAGGATTGGAGGACCGTACTAATTACGAGGAGTGTGTATATAGGGGGCATGTTCAAAGACTAAAAAGGGAAGTTTTCTTACTGACCAATGGCTCCGTGGAGGCAGTCTTTGACGGGTGAATGCTGGATCTCGGAGGGTGTTTCCGGAAGCTCGCGAAGAGGGGTTGGTGCTACGCTACCTGGTGGGTCTGTTGCTAACAGGCAATTCGCATGGCTGGCGAATTCTCACAGTTTTAAAAACAATCTGGAATTTTGCACCTCCCGAAATCTTTGATTTGGAGCTGGAGTGGAGAAGGAGCTAAAATGGGCTGCCGCCGCCGAGGTTCCGAGGTCACTCACTCCCGTGCTGTTTATTTGGTCAGTTGCTCTCACTAACCACAGAACCACACACACACACATATACCCATACACACACCTATTTCATTTTCAAATCGTTAAAAAGTGTTTTTTCTTTCTTTTCTTGTTTGTTCGATTTAGTTTCTATTTGTTATTGAAAAGTGCGTTGCTTAATTATTTGAAAAGTGTCCATATTAATGATGTCATCAAATTAAAGTAAATCTAAATTGCATATAATTTCTGTTATCTTTCTTTTGTATACGGATGGTTTTGTCAGTCTGGTGTGCTATCCGGAATGAACTAAATTAAAGTGTGACAGGCATATAGTATATACCTGTCTGGCGCCCGAACAATAACTGATTATTTTTTTTTTTTTTTTTTCTTTCTTCGAGGCTTTCGGCCTGAGAAGCAGGTCAATGTGAGTGCTGCTGACGTCACAGTTTACGTGTGGCCTAGCGGTTACGACATTGCGTCGCCACCTGGGGGACCCGAGTTCGGTTCCCACTAAAAATATTTTTTTTGTTTGTTTTATTTTATGGTTATATTGTGGGGGACAAATCAACCACCGTTACAGAAATGGCGCCCGAACAGGGACCTGAACTAAACACCAACTGATTATAACCCTTTGATATTATGTGACTGAATTGTGAGAAATGTGCAGCATGTGAATATTTGAATCCATGAACTTTTGTCTGAAATTTTTTTTGCACTGTGACTTTCTTGAAGGAAATGAGTAACTGAATCTTTGTGAAAAGAAAATTCATTTGATGTGTTATCTCTGTGCTTTTTGAGTGAAAATTAATATATTGTGGTGTGTTGAATAGCCTGACTGGACTGTGGTAACTTAAATTGAGAATTGGATTTCTATAAAACCGGATGTTTTGGATGTGTATTGTCTGATGTTGAAAAAGTTGTAAATTGACTGTATAGAGAAACTCTGTTTTTTTTTTTGTTTTGTTATTTTTGCCCCTGTTGCCAAAAAACACATACACTGGCTCTGAATCTTTCATTTTTTATTTTTATTTTTTCCCAACATTTCAAATAGTCCCACATATTACAAGACATGGCCACTTCCTCTTCCCCATCTTCCACCTATGTGGATATTGATGCCCCTGATGTCCCTAGTATTTCCACTCCAATTTGGCCACCTCCTGTACAAACTTATTCAGGCCTTCTTTCACGTAACCCAACCATGTATGATATTTCCACTCCACATAGTTTAGTTTACACTGGAACCCCGGTGAATGTGCCCGCCCCTGCTCTTGCTCCAGTGCAACCTCTTCCCTGGGCCTCATCATATGACAGCATGCAACTGTGTACATCTGGTGATGTTACATCTCCTTCAATGGCTCAGCATGATCTGCCAGGAAATCTTCCAACCCCTGGTAGGGGAATTCAACAAATTAATGCTCATGTTCATGATAATTGGAACAATCTAATGGAATTCATGAAAGGACAGGAGAAAACTGTAAAAGAGCTTACCCAGGTACTGAAAACCTCATCTTCTCACCATGAAAATCAGATTACTGATCTTGCAGCCAAGGTGGAGACCAACAATCAACAGGTTGTCACACTAATGACTGCAGGTAAACAACAAGAGGAAGCTGAGACCGACAAAATGGTTAAGGCTGTGCAACTGATGATGTCAAAGGAGATTCAAAAAATGGAACTGTCCCTTACTTCTGTAGTCCGGGATAAGGTAGAACAGCTACGTGTGGAGATCCAACAAGATATTAAAGCTATGCAACGTGCACTTCAGGGTAGCCTTGATCAGGTAACCACCAATCTTCAGCAATGTGAAACACAAATTCACAAATGTCGTACTGGTGTAGCTGAGCTGCAACATGATGTTCAAGTCTTAAAGGAAGACAAGGCTAAAGTGCAAACAGAAAAAAACACTCAAGTTTCTATTTTTCCCCCAACAGAGATTGTTTCAACACCTTTCAAAAGTGACCATATTAAATTAACATTTCCCACTTTTGGGCGTCCTACTGATGATGCTGACCCCCTGTTGTACTTGACCAAGTGTCAAGATTTTCTGGCTCTACATCCTTTAAATGATGCAGATCTCCTGGCTACCTTCCGCACAGTGTTGCATGGCACTGCACGCGACTGGTGGGAAGTAAGTCGCTTCCATATAAACACTTGGAAGGAGTTTGAGTCTGCATTTCTCTCTGCTTTTTTGTCTGAGGACTATGAGGATGAGCTGGCTGAACGTGTCCGCACTAGAGTTCAAGGGGAGAAGGAATCAGTAAGAGACTTTGCATTTACTTATCGAGCATTGTGTAAAAGATGGAAAGCCACCTTAACAGAAAACGAGATTGTCAAAATGATCCTAAAAAATATCAAGCCTTACCTTGCAAGTCAGTTACGCAGTCGTGTGAACACTGTCGAAGATTTGGTAAGACTTGGACACCAATTGGAAAGAGACCATGAAGAACAGCTTCGGTATGAAGGTCGTATGGGCTTTAAACAACAAGCCAATTCACAAAAACAATTATCCAACCGATCTGCTGAGAAACCGTTTGTTCAGTGTTGGAGATGTAATGGACCGCATCCTCCAGGAAACTGTCCAAAGTATGTACATCCTCCTTCTCCGCAGTCTTCTGGTCAACATCAACAACATTTCACCCATGAAAAGTATTCTCACCACTCTGCAAAGTCAGGAGGCCGACCATCCAATAACACTGTAGCAGCCTCTGAAATACCACAGGCACAAGCAGAAACTCAGAAGATTCCAAGATCAAATGCATTCATGACCATACCTCAACAATTAGTAGTTCCAATTAGCATTGGATCTTGGTCTGGGAAAGCGATCGTGGATACTGGAGCAAGTTACACGTTAATTCATGAGAAACTTATGGAGCAAATTGCAAACCCTCTTCATCTCCAACCTTGGTCCTGTGGTCCTCTTTACTTAGCTAATGGCAAAGCTGAGGGTCCTTTAGGATGGATAAACATTAATGTTCATCTGCACAAAAACTCCATCACAGTACCTGCTGTGGTTCTCCCTTCTCAAGCTCTTGCTTATGCCATCATCTTGGGATTGGACTTCATTTTTTTCAGTGGCTTGCAAATTAATGTCAGTGAACAAAAATATTATTTTCAGTCAGACCCTTCTGAAGAACATCCATTCCAACCTGGAAATGCTAGTGAACCACTGGTGAACTCCCCACCAATGAAGGAAAAGAAAAGAACTAGCAAAGGCAAACTAAACCTAACCTTGTTAAGTGCTGTTCCTCCTCCCTTAACCATGTTACAAACTGACAGTGTGGATGATGCAACCTTAATTAGAGATGCTGTAAGTAAAGCACATCTACCTATGGGTGGAAAACAACAGCTACTTCAGATATTAGAAAGCAACCCACAAGTATGTACTCACCAAACTGGGCGAACGGATGTCCTACAACATTACATCTATACTACCTGCCAGGTTCCTATCAAACAACGGCCATATCGGTTATCCCCTGTCAAGCAACAAGCAATGGAGGAACAATTGGAAGTAATGTTGAAAGAGGGGATTGTGGAGCCATCACATTCTGCTTGGGCCTCACCTGTAGTTCTGGTTCCAAAGAAAAATGGAAAGTTAAGATTCTGTGTAGACTACCGTAAAGTTAATGGAATTACTGAAAATGACGCTTACCCTCTTCCGAACATCACTGAGATCCTAGAATCACTCTCCGGGGCATCCATTTTCTCCACTCTAGACCTTAACTGTGGATATTGGCAAGTGATGATGGACCCTGATAGTAAAGCCAAGACTGCTTTTATCGTGTCTGCAGGTCTGTATCACTTCAATGTCATGCCTTTCGGGTTAAAAAATGCCCCTGCTACCTTCCAGAGGCTGATGGAGACAGTCCTGGGGGAGCTAAGAAAGAAAATATGCTTTGTCTATATTGACGACATTATCATTTATTCTTCATCAGTAGTTCAACACTTCTATGACCTGAAAACTGTTCTCCACAGGCTGGAAACTGCCGGTCTCACTATTAACTTGAAAAAGTGCAATTTTTTCCTTCCAAAAATCACCTTTCTAGGACACGTGGTGAGCAATAAGGGCATCACAGCTGATCCAAGTAAAGTTGAAGCCATTCGTGCCTTTCCTGCTCCAAACACCTTGAAGGAAGTTCAGAGGTTCTTGGGATTAGCCGGTTGGTACCACCGGTTTGTGCCAAATTTTTCTAAAATTGCTGAGCCCCTCAATTCCCTGAAAAAAAAGGGACAGGTGTTTAAATGGACAAAACAGTGTCAGCAAGCGTTTGACCAGTTAAAAGCATGCCTTACCTCGCCCCCCATTCTCGGCCACCCTGATCTGCAAGTCCCGTTCATTGTTTACACAGATGCCAGTGATACTGGACTGGGAGCCATTCTCTCGCAGAGAAAAGAACTAGGTAGGGAGGAGGTTATTGCATATGCCAGTCGAACATTAACTGGAGCAGAGATCAACTACACGGCAACAGAAAAAGAGTGTCTGGCAGTTATATGGGCCTTAGAGAAGTGGCAACATTACCTGGAATACAAGCTTTTCACGGTTGTCACAGACCATTCCGCTCTGCAATGGGTCATGGGATCCACTAAAACCAACAGCCGCCTCATCCGATGGGTCTTAAGATTGCAAAAATTCAACTTTGTCATTGAATACCGTAAAGGGAAATTAAACGTCGCCCCTGATGCTCTGTCCAGGTCATCAGTCACAGCAAAGACTCCTATCACAGCACTTTACACCAAGCAACAGACGGATCAACTTTCAGAGTTTCCAGTGACCGATATTGTTCTGTGGGAAGAACAGCATAAAGACTGTGAAGTAATAAAGTTGTTACAAGCAGTAGCAGAAGAACAAATCCCTCAAACAGACCAATACGAAGTGGTAGAAGACAAGCTATATCACAAATCTCACCTGAAAAATGATCAAATACACTACAGAGTGTATGTTCCCAGCAGTCTCCGGCCAACTCTCCTGCAACATTATCATTCACACCCCCTGAGTGGTCATAGAGGAATTTATAAGACCTATAAACGACTCCAGGAAGTAACGTTTTGGCCAGGGATGTGGACGGATGTGAAACATCATGTCAAGGAATGTGTGAAATGCCAAATCCTTCGACATGATAACCAGAAACCTGCAGGGAAACTCCAAGTAGTTACCACCACTAAACCAAACCAAATGCTGGGAGTTGATATTATGGGCCCACTACCCCGGAGTACACAGCAAAATGAGTACTTACTGGTTTTTGTGGATTATTACTCACGATGGGTTGAGTTCTTCCCCATGCGTAACGCCACCGCTCAAAATGTTGCAACAATTCTCAGAAAAGAAATCTTAACTCGTTGGGGAGTCCCAGACTTCATTCTCTCTGATAGAGGCACCCAGTTTGTCTCATCTGTGTTCAGAGAAGTATGTGAAAAATGGAGGGTAACACCGAAGTTAACTACAGCATATCATCCTCAAACAAACATGACAGAACGAGTAAACAGAACTCTTAAGAGTATGATTGCATCATATGTGGATGAAAACCACACGAAATGGGACCAGTTCTTACCAGAAATGAGATTCGCCATTAATTCTGCAATTCAGGAAACCATTGGATTAACTCCTGCAGAATTGCAGCTTGGAAGGAAACTGGAAGGGCCTATGGATAAAATGCTACATGGTCCAAATCTCACTCCTGACACCACCTCCTATGACGTTGTTTCTCACATACAACATTTGCAATCTCAAGTTAAAGAGAGTATCAGAAAAGCCCAACATCGACAACTTCGGAACTATAACAAAAGAAGACGAGACAGCACTTTCAAGATCAAAGACCGGGTATGGCTGCGAAATTTTCCCCAATCTAGTGCACAACACAAGTTTAGTGCCAAATTGGCACCCAAATGGAAAGGGCCTTACCGGGTTCTGAAGTCACTGGGACCTTTAAATTATCGCATAGCGTTGGAGACCACTGGAGAAGATGTGCGCACTGCACATGTGTGCAATCTTAAAATGTGTTTTCCCACAGCTGAGCAGTTGGAGGACCAAGCAAAGAAAAGACTTCAAGACATCTTTCAAGAAACCTCAGATGAGGAGGAATTTTTAGGATTTTGATTCTTCTTCCATAACAACCCTGGGTTGTTTCATCCTGGGGGGGAGAATGTGGCATTACACATATTTGTACTGCCCCTTTGTTCATTTGACTCCTCCTTCCAACTAAAACATTTTAGGATTGGAGGACCGTACTAATTACGAGGAGTGTGTATATAGGGGGCATGTTCAAAGACTAAAAAGGGAAGTTTTCTTACTGACCAATGGCTCCGTGGAGGCAGTCTTTGACGGGTGAATGCTGGATCTCGGAGGGTGTTTCCGGAAGCTCGCGAAGAGGGGTTGGTGCTACGCTACCTGGTGGGTCTGTTGCTAACAGGCAATTCGCATGGCTGGCGAATTCTCACAGTTTTAAAAACAATCTGGAATTTTGCACCTCCCGAAATCTTTGATTTGGAGCTGGAGTGGAGAAGGAGCTAAAATGGGCTGCCGCCGCCGAGGTTCCGAGGTCACTCACTCCCGTGCTGTTTATTTGGTCAGTTGCTCTCACTAACCACAGAACCACACACACACACATATACCCATACACACACCTATTTCATTTTCAAATCGTTAAAAAGTGTTTTTTCTTTCTTTTCTTGTTTGTTCGATTTAGTTTCTATTTGTTATTGAAAAGTGCGTTGCTTAATTATTTGAAAAGTGTCCATATTAATGATGTCATCAAATTAAAGTAAATCTAAATTGCATATAATTTCTGTTATCTTTCTTTTGTATACGGATGGTTTTGTCAGTCTGGTGTGCTATCCGGAATGAACTAAATTAAAGTGTGACAGGCATATAGTATATACCTGTCTGGCGCCCGAACAATAACTGATTATTTTTTTTTTTTTTTTTCTTTCTTCGAGGCTTTCGGCCTGAGAAGCAGGTCAATGTGAGTGCTGCTGACGTCACAGTTTACGTGTGGCCTAGCGGTTACGACATTGCGTCGCCACCTGGGGGACCCGAGTTCGGTTCCCACTAAAAATATTTTTTTTGTTTGTTTTATTTTATGGTTATATTGTGGGGGACAAATCAACCACCGTTACAAGTTTTGCTAGCTGGTGCGATGACTTGTAGGTCAAGTTTTTCCATTTCGTAGATACTCATACTGTCAGATTCTTCTGAAATGCTAGACACTATTTCAGTTTTCATCACGACGACATCCTTTTCTGACAGACTTGAACACTGTCATTGTAACACATCCACGACTGCAAGGCTGATTTAAAAAAAATCAGTGTACAAACTAAAGGAATATATTCAAATACGGGCAGCAGTTTACAATAAGGTATCATTTGTCAAAGGTACACTTCCAGAATGTGTTTTGTTCTACCCTGATTCACTACGGTAAGTGTTTATATTTTAGATAGGAGGGTGAATTTAGTAGCAATTTGCATACATACTGTATATCGGTCAACCATACGTGTCTTGTCATCTCTGTAAATAGAGAAAAGTTGGTATGGCACCCAGGGTAGTGATAAGAGACCACCCTAATTTTCAGGGTAGTGATAAGAGACAGCAGACACACCTGCATGCAGTTTTGAATGATTATTGGGAATATAAAAAGAATGGAGGAAATCATTTTGGATGGAAATATGAACAGGGGGTCAAGGATTATTGTCTGGAGAATGAAGTAATCTGTCCTTACATGCCACTAAATGGTATGTCCGCATGTCCTGAACCTATTGTTGAAATGATTCAGGATTCATTTTTGGAGGCCCAGGAAAAAGCTGAAGAAAGATATAGTAATAGTTATGAAATGTGTATTCTTTTATACAGATGGATCTGACGATCAAGTAGGCATAGGAGTGTACAGTACACGATTTAAGACAAAATAAGTTTAAGATTAAGTTACAAATTGTCTGTATACTCAACAGAATTAACTGCTATAACAGTAGGACATTAATGGAATGCACAAATTAAGCCAGGATTGTATTGGATTGTAGTTTTCTCTGATTCTTTATAAGCTCTCAACATATAACGTCCACAAAAACGGATAAAGAAAACCTGCTAGTAGAAATTATATTTTGTACTACAGATTGAAAGCAGAGGGCATAATATTATACTTTTGTAGGGTACTGGAACATACCGGGGTAAAAGGGAATAAAACAGCTGATAAGTTTACAAAAGAAGCAAAACTTGAAGAATAGACCAGTGAGTTATTGTGAACCTTTTGGGAAGTCTAGTAGTGATTTTTATGAGCAATATGATTTTTTTCAGTTATGAGAAAGAACCAAATTCATCCACACAGTCATGCAGAGCCGAAACACTAAAACAATGTTCTTCTGCAAAATGCATGCAGTTTTGTTTCTTAACCAGAGGGCAAAAAGTTACGTGATGTGCACCTTTAGCGTACGTTAATCATGTCTCTTACGTTTCTTTTCAGGAGCCCTGCCTTCTGATCAATGGCAGAAATGAATCTTCCCATTATGAGGTAATATTTGACTCCTTAAACTGATTTTCAGGGGGTACTTTGAACCTTTTCTATTTTTAAATAAAAAAAATCAGTTAAATTAGAATACTAGGACAATCAGGAAGAATAAATTGCCAATCAGTATTAATAAAAATCTAATCTTTAAACTACAAAATGAAAGGCCCTGTCTTTGTCACCAAATCATTCATTTAATCAATCTGTTCAAATGGCTGATTCATTCAGGAATGAAGCAAGTGACTGTCTTAAAGGAATAGTTCACTGTTAAATTATTCCCTGTCAGACCATTCAAGATAGGGGCGGGATCTTTTTGAGTAGAACAGTAAATTGTTTTAGCTGAAACCATATTCCTTAGAGATTCATAAAATGGAAGTTGGTAGCTGGCCATTTTTGAGAATAATAAAAAGCATATAAAAGAAAACTAAATTAATATCCATGGCTCTGGACGATATATGGAAGTCCTATGAAGCGAAATGATTGGTTTGTGTAAGAAATTGAACAGTATTTACACCTTTATTGCCTGTAATCTATAGCCATTGACCATGGTTTCTTCTTAAATCTAACTGTACTCTACTGAAGAAAAAACCTACATCTTGGATGACCTGAGAGTGAGTAAGTTTAATAACACATTTTTAGTCATTGAATCATTGACTCACTTGATTTATTTTGAAATGCAGATTCATTCATCAATATAAACAACTTTACTGTCTGTTTACTTGGAGGCTTAAAGCAACTTTGTTTGAACTATGTTTGTTGACGAAATAGAGAATCAGATGTGTTTAGTGTTCCTAAAAAGCACGTACCATATTTTTGTCCCATCTATTGCTCCGGTCATCATTATGTTCATCACTGCAATTTTGAGACTGATCCCATATTTATATGTGGATGCCACTTCTGAAACTTTGCAGCATGTAAGTCACCACTAGTTCTCAAATTTTGAATAGCGCCAACACTGGGTGTGCGCAAATATTTTTTCACAGTTGCGTGCAGGAATTTGCAAATGCAGGGTCATTCAGGGAATCCACTGAGTAACATATTCTCAACACAACTAAAACACCCTTAAAAAAAATAACATACAGCGCACAAAATTACGTTATTTTATTTATTTAGCATTTTTTAAGCTCATTTTGAGAAACTGTGTCATGTTAGTAAGTCTTTTAGAAATACTTTTAGTTGTTTTTAAACAACTTGTTTGGGGTTGTTCATGTTTATTTTTGTTTATGATTTCCATAAAATGTATAATTTGTTTAGTGATTCGTGGCACTTTATTTTGACTGACAAAGCATTATGACCTACTCTGTGCATTAGGTGCTGTTCTCCACTAGATGGAGAATATGCCATTACTGTAACACAAGATAGTTGTGTGAACTATTTCTTTAATGATTCATCTTAAATATGATTAAATACAGTCCGAAAGTCTGGATGTTTGTGTCAAAAGAAGCACAATTTTAATGGTTATTTTCCAAATATTGCATTTTAATTTTAAAGCAGATTAAACAAAGCCATTAAACATCTGTTAACATTCACATAAGATAAAGATAAAGAGGATCTAATAGTATCTTTACTTATTGCTTGAGTAAAGATACAGAATATATATTCTCTTTTTAATAGATAGATTGATTACATATAAAGATAGATTTGCAGCATCCTCTAGGCCTCCATTTTCTCAGTCCACTATCCTCTTCAGACCTGGAGGAAAGATTATCATGTTTTTTTTAAACAGCACATAAGCATCATATTAACATGTCATATAATTATTAGGGTTGTACCATTCAGACGGTTTTTAATCCAGGGTGCTTTTGGATCTGAACATAACTTTTCCTTCTCTGTGTAGAATCTGCAGGAGATAAATAAACATGAAGTGAAATGAACACAATATCATATACATATTAACTTCTGTGAAATAGAGAGAGCTTACATTATAGCATCCACACATGGACTCAGAGCATTCTGATGCTTGTATCCCATCAGTTTAATTGAAGCAGGGATTCTTCCTCTTGACACTTCCTTACAGCAGCTCACGCCAACACGAGTGGGACGACGATCTGAAAGAGAGATTGAGATTGAAATATCCATTGAATTTATATTGTGTGTATACTCTTTATGAGTTTATATATTTTCGTCCACACAAAATTTAAATTCTGTCATCATTTACTCAACCTCATTTCTTTCCAAACCTGTATGCATTTATTTATTATATAAGACATTGAACAATTTTGGAAGCTAAGCAGTTTTGGTTCCCCTTGACTTTATATTTTTGGTCCATACAGTGGAAGTTAATGGGAACCAAAACTGTTACCAAAATTCTTTAAAATATCTTATTTTGTCTTCCACAGAAGAAATGAAGTCATTCAGGTTATTGGGAATGACATGAGTCAATTGCAAATTGCAATTTGCACTGTTGGTTTGGCCTTCAAACATCAATACTAGTCTGAAAACATGTTGGTGTGAATTAAATGAATCCAAAATGCTAAATCTGAGTATAAATGTAAAAAAAAAAATGTCATACAAATACAAATTCAGTATTAAAAAAATCCCAAAACTTACAGTTGTGTTGCTGTGCAGTAACACACACAAGAACCAGCATTATCAAATGCAAAGCATACCACATACATTAAATTAGTTCAGGGGTTAAATGGGTTTAGCTGAAAACGTAACGAGTTGAAGTGTTGAGTTTCTGTTTTGGTTCTGTGGATTGAAAAAAAAAATTTTTTTTTATTTTTCTGAAAAACATTTCTCATTATGTATTATGTTTAATATCATTATTTTACCATCATGTTTCTCAAATGTAATTTTTGTAATTATTTTCAGTTTTGAAATAAATTGGCCAACTGCTCTGTCTTTTTAAGTTTAGTTACAATCCAGAATATTACAGTAATATATATATACTCTAAGAACAAAAAATTATGTTCTTGTAATTTGAATTTTAATGGACATTTTCTTTAACCCTAAAACACAACACACTATAATGTGTAATTAAAAATGTGTGGGAAAAAAAATCAACATGGAATATTTCCTCATTTTAACTTTATTTCATTTAATGTACACATAATAGACATTTGCAAAATGCTAATTAATAAATGAGCACATAATTAAACATTTACGGACAGTTTTAATATTACATTCATACACTGTAAGGGAAATAATAATAATAAAAAAAGTTAATTTGTTGAATAAAAATCAACCCCTGGGACATAAAAGTGCCTGCAGCTGAAGGAACATTTAACTATTGTGTTTTTAATATCTAATGTGGTTTATGATGGGGTTTTTTTTTTTGGTATTGACATTAATTAAATGAATCCAAAAGTACTCAAGTATATATTGTACCAAGTTACTCATTCTACAGTATGTAATATCAATAGCGAAATAAGAAAAAAATTGTGCACTGCCAGTATCAAGTCACAAAGAAAAGTAAAGAAATGCTAAAGAGAAAAGATGTCTTGATGTTTAAGGAAGGGCCTCTTGAACACATTTGGAAACGTCAACCACAAGTAAAACCAGTAGATGCTGATCAGAGTTTATTTGTAATTTCAGATTACAGTTATTCATTTGCATCATCATCATCATCATCATCATCATCAAAAAAAAAACATTTTTTTTTTTTAATAATTCTTTGTTCTCATATAAATCAGTCTAAAATTCACTCAGACTTGCGTCAGCCTTTTTGACACAAGTTAATGACACAAGTCCATTGCTTGTATGTTGAGTGAAATATATTTCAATGTGAAACATAAAATATAATATTTAAACCACAATTGTTACAAAAAAGTTTCACTGTAATTCAGTTTCTGAATAGATTAAGAGCTGTCACTGTCAAATTGTCATAAATACTCAATTTAAATGTGCATAATTGACAAAAAAAAGTTCCAAAATACTACAGCAAAATCTCTTCAACTTTATTGCTTGTTGTAAGGCCTAAATACTTTACTACATTATTATTTTAAATCTAAGACATTGGTGACTGATGAGCTGTCAATTTCTTGTGTAGCTCCTCCCACATGAGTTTGGTCACTAATAGATGATGTTGGGGCTGCTGTGGAAGTCAGGGGTTTGTTTGTTTGAGGTCTGCTGTAAAAAAACAAAAAACAAAAAAACAATAGATTACTATCATGATTGCATCACAATATATGTCATAAGTCTTTTATTTTGTTACTAATTCTGTTATGTTTCACTATAATTGTTAGGTTTAACTTACAAAAACTGCTTAACTTTCTCCTTCACCCATTCTTGTTTAGGATCACTGCAGAAATATCCCCGCTCCGTCTCAAAGCTGTCAAAGAGAATGAAAACATTGAAAACACAGAAATGTAACTGTAACAGATCCTGTTGATTTCTTATCATGACATGTTTTCTTTAGAAATGAACTGATACTTACATGACGGCCCTCACACATGTAAGACTTCTACGTTGAAGTGTGATATTGAGGATGGGATCGGTCAGCTTGGCTGTGGAGACTTTAGTGCAGCATGATTCTTTCACTTTTTGTTCTTCAGCTACAGTAAAACAAAAGAACTGGATAAACCTCAATATTCTGCATTGTTCCATCAGACAGAATAATTTATGAACAGTTAAAGCTCTTCACCTGTTGTAGTCCAGATCACAGATGCAATGACCAGCGCAACAGCCAAACTCCTCATGAGGATCCTGCGTGTCTCCATTGTCAGAGTCGATCTTCAGTGCTCTCTTCTGGAGTCAGAGAGAATATATTCAAGACTCTTACTAGCTCGACCTTAAATACTCAATAAAGCGGAACTGCAGGGGTTGCATCCTGTCCATTGCAGCCACATTTATTTTTGTAGATGATTTCATCACTGTTCTTTGCATCACGGTATCTGGATTTCCATGTAGTTTATTTTGGGATTGGACTCATTTGTCATAGTAGGTGTAAATGTCATGCTCAATCAAAATATGTAAATATAGATGAGTGAATCTCTGTTTGAAAAATGCGTATATGATATTTAATTTCAAACCTTGCTGTCATTTAATTGATTTGAATTCAGTGAATGCTGAAACAAGAACTTTATTTCAAATAAGCCAGTTGAACAAATGAGCTTACCAATAGTTTTTTTCTTCTTTTTCTAATTCAGTAATTTAAATATGTTTTATCTTGTAAAGTTGACATGTTTTCAAATGAAGCAAATTAGGAAGGAAGAGCTGACATGCCACAGTTACTTCACCAAAGAGGTTTGTTGGGGAGTTTTGTTAGCTGGTGGAAAGGCATGGGTCAAGTTTTTCCATTTCACAATATTGTCACACTGAGCTGCTCCATACTGTCAGATTCTTCTGAAATTCAAGACACTGTTCCAGTTTATCATGAAGGCATCCTTTACTGACAGATTGGAACACATTCATGACCGGAAGTCTATTATATTCAAATTAAATTATATAAAAATGATCACATGAATGGGATATAGGCAGAACCCCCCCCCCCCCCCTAAAAATAAAAATGGTATTTACCCAAAAATCCATTTTTAAAAAGTCCCAGCATTCCTCAAAATACATATTTTTATTTTTAATTCCACAGATTAGCAAACCAGGGGGACTACAAACATGAAATTGTCCAGCCATGTTTCTTCTTGTTTCACGGGAGTATAAATATGAGGTAATACAAAAACCATATTCCCTTAATCATCCATCACAATGAGTAAAACCAGAGAATATAGTTTAAGGGCCCTATGTATAAAACCACTCAGAGTGAAAATTTACTCTTAAGTGTGTCAAAACTTTTACTCTTATTCCTAGACTTCACATAAGGGTAAAATAGTACCCTGTGCAGTTGTATACTGAATCTTTAATGTTGCACGTATTTTTTCTGCCGGAGGTCCTGGACATCTTCAGGTACCCAGTAACATGGATTCTGTCAACTGCCGACAGATAAAACAACAACAACAACAACATCAAAAAACACACTAAATCTGTGCAAAGAGTAAACTCTGCAAGAGTCTGAATATATGGAAACAAATCTAAAAGGTCAGTACTCAAGTTTATACTGTACCAACTTACTCATTCTACACATTTTTTTAGGGGTGACCCCAAATAGTTGACGAATTGATGTTTTGATTCGAGGAGCCTGATTCGACTACCAATCTCACAGTCGAATATTCAATGGGTGTTATTGATTATGCCATTTTGACTATATGGGGGAGCTCAAATGTCTGATTTCACAGAGAACTACCGGTTTTATCCCAATAAGTTAATGTGCAGCCTATTATGATAAAGCTGTAAGAATCTGAAAAGGAAGATGCTTCAAATTAATATTTAAAGTGAATGAATAAATCCAACCACTATAGATTTGTGTTTCACTTTCCATAATCTGTGACTGACAGAGGAGCATCTTGGCGACAAACTGACACAGGCAGAGACTGGATCTTTTCGAACAGATAGGGTACAAGTGATTTCAAAACATTTCAGCTGGTGTATATATATAGTGGATATATTATTTTTCATATATAAGTTTTGAGTTTTGAGTCATTGTAGTGCAACGGTGATATCTCTTCAGCGCACAGCGTGAGCAGGTCAAACTACAATGCAGAATATTCATAACTATGACTGGGACTGTTATATACATACTATTATAATGAGAAGACCACTATACTAAAACGCTATGAATTTTTATAGTTTAGCTGCCGTGTTTCAGTATATTTTTTTGTGAAGAACGCATCCACAAAATGAGTTCGCATTCAGAGCCCTGCAGATATGTTCAAGTGCATTCAGCCCTTTTTGGTCTTAATATTAATGTTATATTGTATAAATAACGAAGCGTATTCTACATGATATTATGAGTTGAATCCCATTGATTAAAAACTTGCTATCAAATGCTAACTCTACTGGTCATCTTCAGCGCACGCAGCTCAAAACAGAAATGCAGAAAATTAACTGCTAACGTTTAGACTAACGTTATAATGAGAGCTATTGTATATTATTACACTATTGTAAAAATAATGATAAAATAAAATAGTTAATAGTTATGGTTTCGCCGATGTTAAGTGTTAGCTATCTGTTACTCAAAACATAAATTATGTTAATAAATTACGTAATTATGTTAGTCAATGTCTGACTTGACTCTTGTAAATGTATTTTGCAACCCCCCCCCGCCCCTTCACCACAAAATATATGATTCGGCTATCAGTCAAATATCGACAAGATTCAAAAATTCTAATTCGAGTTCTTAGTCGGGGACTCCCCTACATTTGTTTGTGGAGAAAAATTTACAAAATAGCACAAATAAAAAAATTGTGCATAGCCAGCAACAAAAAATGACAATAAAAGATGAAAAAGTCTTAAAGGTATAGTTCACCCAAAAATTATTTTATTAATGACTCACCTTCATGTCGTTCCAAACCCGTGTGTGTACGGTCTACTGTCCATGTCCAGAAAGGTAAGAAAAACATCTTCAAAGTAGTCCATGTGACATCAGAGGGTCAGTTAGAATTTTTTGAAGCATCGAAAATACATTTTGGTCCAAAAATAGCAAAAACTATTCAGCATTGTCTTCTCTCATGTCTGTTGTGAGAGAGTTCAAAACAAAGCGGATTACAAAAGGAATAAACCACCCCTTACAATCCTATCAAAATATTAGTCGGATCTGGCCAATTCAATCTGATTGACGTGTTTACATGTGACTTTTTTATTCTGATTGTGCTTCTAGTCCTATTACGATTGGATTAGTAGTGTCCATGTACTGTAAATGCAGCTACTGTCAAAGGTACAAGATATTAAGGAAATATGAGATATGGATTATAAATGGAATTTGTGCCATACATGAGTTTTTATTGCTAAAAATAATCTAATAGCTTTGTTGTTTCACATTATGTATTAGTACAAATTGACCACATGAGGAAAAATGCTGCACAATAAAGAGTTGCAGTATGTTTATTAGGGTGAAGTTAAGATTTTCCAATGTGTCTTGGGCCAGTCCATCAAGCCTTTTAAATTAAAACTAATAGCATTTTCACATGTTTTGAAGTGTGTCATTTTGCAAACAATCTAGGAATTATGCAAATTAAGTGTGGTGTTTGGATAATTGTTATTTTTATATTTTGGAAAAAAAAGAACCCGGTTTTCAAAATTGTGTAAACAACTAAAGAAAACTGTAAAGGCAAAGTGAACAGTTGTTCATGTTGTGAACTGTAGGACTTTTTTATTCCATAGCTGATGATAAACAGCTTACTGAAGTTTTGCAAATATAAGATGATTCCCATCTACACTGTAAAATAAGAAAAGTTGACTTAACTTAAAATTACAATTTGCTGCACAGCTTTTTTGAGTTTACTCAACTTTTAAACAAATTAGTTCACTTAACTCAATTCACTGAGGAAGGTCACATGTCTCCCAAACTTAAGATCTTTTGTTCAGCTGATTGAGTTTTTATAGTTAAAAAACAGAAAATTATGTAATTTCAACTTTTAATGTTATTTTCACTTGACTTAATAAAATACGTTCAGTTGACTAAAAATGTGTTTTTAAACAGCAACACAATGTTAAAAAAACTACTACATGCTTGATATTTTGGTCCAGGTTTTATTTCAAACCAGCAGCAACACATTGGTAACTTTAGCCACACTCAATCTTAAAAAAGCAATTAGATGAGTAGGCAGAAGAAGAAGAAAAAAAAAAAAATATTCAAAGTGCTATCTCATTCATCCGGTCCTAAATACTTTAAATGTTCTATGTTTAACATTTTAAATTGTAAACACTAAACATGTTACAAAACGAGAAATATAAGTGCAATTTAAAGGAGTACGCTGACTTTTTTTTAGCTTATTCACCATATGTGAGGCTCCCTTGTCTGTTCAATGTTGGCATGCTTCATTGCACATGCGCAAATTTCATAGTCGTTACAGTGCGCATGCTCCAACCTCCAACCCAACTTGAATGCTTGTTAACTTGCGTTTACAAATTGAATTTACAATTAATTCTAGGTTGGTCCAACGATTGTTGAACCAACGTCTTTTCACTAGTTATGCCAACATTTTTGCACTTAATTGTCCAGTTAACTCAAATATAATCATTAGTCTAACTTTTTGTGAGTTGGATTTTTTACAGTGTAGAAACATACAGGTGTTGAGGTTCTTTCAATCGCATGATCATACGGTATACAGTAAAAGATGACCTTTTTGTGCTGATTTTGTGTGGAAAAGTGCACTCCTGCATAAATGTGAGATTTTAGAAGATCTGTACCGAAGACTGGTGTCAGAGAAAGGGGACAGGTGGGGGACCACTTGCCAATATATGTGATCAAATGGAACAATGTGCATTCTACCATTCCCAGAGCAGTCAGTCAAAGATGTCTGTTTTCCTTGCCCTTACTCCACTTTTCTCAACCCCATTGAGTTTTTCTGAGTCTGGAGATTGAAGGTTTTTGAACATCGTCCACAGGACCAAATGTCCCTACGGGATGCAATGGATGCTGCATGCCAAGACATTACAGCTGAACAATATCAGAAGTGGATAAGGCATACCAAAATATACTTCCCAAGATGCCTTGCCAGAGAAGATATCTGGTTCTTCTCTGGTTCCAAAGAAGCATGGAATTAACTGTTTTCTCAGCTGTGTGTTGTAGGTGTGTTGGTGCATTAAGAGTTTAGAAAAATTATTAGAAATATTGAAAAAAATGTCATTGCAATCATAAAAAACTGTAAAGGAATAGTTCACTGTTAATTTACTCACCATCAGACCATTCAAGATGTAGGTGACTTTTTTGATTAGAACAGTAAAGATTTTTAGTTGAAATCATATTCCTTAGTGATTAAAAAAATGGAAGTTGGCAGCTCGACGTTTTTGAGAATAATATAAAGCATATCAAGGAAAAATAGGGCAAAATCAGACATGTTTAGTGTTCCTAAAAAGCATGTATCATATTTTTGTCCCATCCATTGCTTTGGTCATCATTATGTTCATCACTGCAATTTTGAGACTGATCCCATATTTATATTTGAATGCCACTTCTGAAACAGCATGTAAGTCACTGCTGGTTCTTTTAGCAGCATAAAAAGTAAAAAATAATTATTTAAATTTTGAATAGCGTCAACACTGGGTGTGTCGAAACATTTTTTCACTTAGCATGCAGTAATTTGCCAATTCAGGGTCATTCAGGGAACCCACTGAGTAACATATTCTCAAAGACTAACACAAAAAAAAAACACCCTAAAAAAATAATAAAAAAAATAACAGACCTCACACAAAATCTTTTTTTATTCTTCTTTATAAATAGCACCAGGTGATTAGCATCTGATACCACTGCTTTATTGTGGTGTTGCCAGTGTAGGCTAATGTTTTTAAGCTGATTTTAAGAAACTGTGTCATGTTAGTAAATCTTTTAGAAATACTTTTAGCTGTTTTTGAATGTCTTGTTTGGGGGCGTGCTGTTATTTTGTTCATGTTTGTTTCTGTTTATGATTTGTTTAGTTGTTGTCAACTAATCAGGGGTGACACTTTATTTGACTGATAATGCATTATGACCTACTCTGTGCATTAGGTGCTGTTCTCCACTAGATGGAGAACATACCATTACTGTAACACAAGATAGTTAGGCAGAGGAATATTTCACCCACTACTGACTTCATTCAGTTACAGGTGGATTAAATCTTTCAAGCCTCAAAAAGGCTCACAATCAATATTAAAATTATCATTAATATCCTACACAAAAGAAAAAGTCATACATATTGGGAATGACATGAGGATGAGTAAATAATGACAGAATTTATCTTTTTAGTGTGAACTATTTATTTAACCTGTTAGCCAGCACCCACCCTTATTGGACTCACAGATGAAACCTGACTTATAATTGTAATAGTTTCCTACTTCAGTGTGTTACAAACATAATTGTGGTGTCTTTAGAAAGAAGAACCTTTGGGCTTTACTTTTTATCAACCAGATTTGATAATGCTCAAAAATATTAAAAGTTATAGACACTGAAGTGCCTTGAATTTTGTGACTTTGATTTTTACCACTCTTAAATATTTTTTTATTTGATATAAAAATTAGGGCTGTCAAATGATTAAAATTTTTAATCAAATTAATCAGATTAATCAGGATTAATCACTATTTGCAATTACACCTGAATCCTAACCATTTCTTTTCTGAAATACATACCAAAAGATAAATAACAGGACACAGATACATAATTTTCATGTATTGATTCATCGATATGTGGTTCTTTTTTTCTGATTTTCAAAAGTTTAACATTTACTTAGATCAAATTTACCTGAGCACTATATCAAACCATGCCATTTAACTACAGATAGTGTAAGAGTTTTAGGTGAACCAGTGTTTAAATATAGCCACATATCTATGAAATTATGCATAGAGAAACTCGAAAGAATGAACTCAGAAACACAAACATGCGCCACCATCACATAAGCAGCACTCTGGGCACTCTTGTTTTTGGGAGGTGTTCATTTGCTCTGCCACAATACTTTAGGATTGATATTTTCACGTTCTGAAGGCTTCAAGTAAAAATGCAAATGCTTTTCCAAACAGCTGTAATTTTCGCTGCATCGCATGTACGCGTTCTGCGCATGCGCAGTGTGAAACACAGGATGCTATAACAGGAAGAAGCTCCAGCGTATCAACTACCAAAGTCGTCTCTGTTTATCGAGCTTGGCATGAATGTATTTGAGAGTAACTGGGGTAAAACCTTTAGCTTCTTCGGTGTTTTCATCGCGGCGCTCGCCGCTGTTTTTTAGCTGAGATTGATGAATGAGACTTTCCTGACCTGAATAATTTTTCACACTGCGCATGCGTGAAATGCGTTAAAAAATTTGACGTAATTAACAACAAACAACTAATTAACGTCGTTAACGTGCTATTTTTGACAGCCCTAATAAAAATACATTAAATGAGTCCTGGAGCAATCTAGAAAAGTAATGGGTTTAAAGCCACATGTCTCATGAGTTTCTAATTCAAATCTGAATAAAATATCATGAAAAATGAGACTCCTGCAAATATTGTTATGAGACTATGTCTACACCCCCCACCCCCCAAATAAAAGAAAATATATTTCCCAATAGTATTGAAGGCTTCTACAAACTATTTTGTCAGTAAACATACTGTACCACTGCATAGTTTTTTTAATTTATTATAAAACACTAGACAGAATCTTGGACACCATATAAGTGATTTATTTGAGCACTAGAAACATACAATAAGAATAATTTGAGTAAGAATATATATTCTCTTTTTAATAGAGATATTGATTAAATATATAGATTTGCAGCATCCTCTAGGCCTCCATTTTCTCAGTCCACTATCTTCTTCAGACCTGGAGGAAAGATTATCATGTTTTTTTTTAAACCGCACATAAGCATCATATTAACATGTCATATAATTATTAGGGTTGTACCATTCAGACGGTTTTTAATCCAGGGCGCTTTTGGATCATAACTTTTCCTTCTCTGTGTAGAATCTGCAGGAGATAAATAAGCATGAAGTGAAATGAACACAATATCATTTACATATTAACTTCTGTGAAATAACGAGAGAGCTTACATTATAGCATCCACACATGGACTCAGAGCATTCTGATGCTTGTATCCCATCAGTTTAATTGAAGCAGGGATTCTTCCTCTTGACACTTCCTTACAGCAGCTCACGCCAACACGAGTGGGACGACGATCTGAAAGAGGGATTGAAATTGAAATCTCCACTGAATTTATATTGTGTGTGTACTGTTTATGTGTGAAAATGATACATGATACATTTAATCATTTAGCAGACGATTTTATCCAAAGCGGCTTAAAAATGAGAACAATAGAAGCAGTCATGTAATCAAGAGAACAACAACAGTATACAAGTGCCATGACAAGTCTCAGTTAGTCTAGTACAGAACGCATAGCCAGGTTTATTTTATTTTTACTTTTTTATAAATAAATGAAAAGACAAGAAAAGAAGGAAAAGTGCTAGTATTAGTTGGTTAAGTGCTGGCGAAAAAGATGAGTCTTTAGATGTTTCTTGAAAATGATTAAAGACTCAGCTGTACAAATTGAGATTGGGAGATCATTCCACCAGCTGGGCACAGTCCAGGAAAAGTTCCGTGAGAGTGATTTTGAACTTTTTTGGGATGGCACCACAAGGCGTTGTTCACTTGCAGAGCGCAAACTTCTGGAGGGCACATAAGATTTAACCAGAGAGTTTAAGTATGTTGGTGCCATGCCAGTGGTCGTCTTGTAGGCAAGCATCAGTACCTTGAATTTGATGCGATCAGTTACTGGTAGCCAGTGTAACCTGATGAGGAGAGGAGTAACGTGAGCTTTTTTTGGCTCATTGAAGACAACCCTCGCTGCTGCATTCTGGATCAATTGCAGAGGCTTGACAGTACATGCAGGAAGGCCCGCCAAGAGAGCATTACAATAGTCCAGTCTGGAGAGAACAAGAGCTTGGACAAGAAGTTGTGTGGCTTGCTCTGACAGGAAGGGTCTAATCTTCCTAATGTTGTATAAGGCAAACCTGCAGGACCAGGTCGTTGTATCAATGTGGTCTGTGAAGCTTAAGTGATGATCCATCACAACTCCTAGGTTTCTGGCTGTCCTCAAAGGAATAATGGTTGACGAACCCAGCTGTAAAGAGAAGTTGTGATGAAGCAATGGGTTAGCTGGAATCACCAGGAGTTCTGTTTTCGTAAGGTTAAGCTGAAGGTGATGGTCATTCATCCAGCTAGAAATGTCACTCAGACAGGCTGAAATGCGAGCAGCTACCGTCGGGACATCTGATTGGATGGTAGAGTTGGGTGTCATCAGCATAGCAGTCATAAGAAAAGCCATGCTTCTGAATGACAGATCCTAATGACGTCATGTAGATGGAGAAGATAACTGATCCAAGTACTGAGCCTTGAGGAACCCTAGTAGCAAGGTGTTGTGACTTAGAAACATCACCCCTCCAAGACACACTGAAGGATCTGTCAGAGAAGTAGGACTTAACCCACAGGAGTGCGGTTCCAGAGATGCCCATCTTTCTGAGGGTGGACAGGAGAATCTGGTGATTAACGGTGTCAAAAGCAGCGGAGTGGAGAATTGGTCACTGATGGTTCTTGTCTTATTTGTGAAGAAAACTGCAAAGTCGTCTGCTGTAAGAGTCGATGGAGGAGGTGGTGGAGGTGGATTAAGAAGAGAAGAGAAAGTCTTGAAGAGTGTCCGAGTGTCACAACAGCTGTTAATTTTGTTGTGGTAGTAGGATGTTTTAGCCGTGAAGACATTTGCAGAGAAGGAAGAGAGGAGAGACTGATACACACTGAGGTCGATAGAGTTTCTTCCATTTCCTCTTTGCAGCCCTGAGTTTAGAGCGATGTTCATGGAGAACCTCGGGCAGCCATGGGGCAGATGGGGTGGTGCGTGCTGGTCTAGACAACAGTGGGCAAAAGTTGTCCAAGCAAGATTTTAAAGTGGAGCAAAGAGTGTCCGAAGCGCTGTTCGTGTCCAGAGCTGAAAACTGAGAGAGTGCAGGAAGCGAGGATGAAACCACAGAAGATAGGCAAGATGGAGAGAGTGAGCGTAGGTTCCGTCTAAAGGTGACCTGTGTTGGAGTGTGTGTCGCTTCAGGAGTAAGTGCTAGTTTAGCAGTAATGAGGAAGTGGTCTGAGGTGTGCAGTGGAGCTACTGAAGAGCAACAGTGCATGTAGATGAGGTCCAGTTGGTTGCCTGATTTGTGAGTCGCTGTAGTAGACACTCGCTTGAGATCAAATGAGGTGAGCAGAATTTTGAAGTCAGCAGCCTGGGGTTTATCTAGGTGGATGTTGAAGTCACCAAGCAGTACCAGAGGAGCACCATCTTCAGGAAAAGATGATTGTGATATTGATAAGGGCTCCATCAAAGAAAACTAAACTGTGCTACAGCATGCAATATATAGCAATGGATTCACATTCATTAAAAGGATTGTCCACAAAAAAAAAGGAAATTCTGTCATCATTTACTCACCATCATATGTATCAAAACCTGTTTGCATTTATTTATTATATAAGATATAGAAGAATTTTGGAAGCTAAGCAGTTTCGGTTCCCCTTGGCTTAATATTTTTGGTCCATACAGTGGAAGTTAATGGGAACCAAAACTGTTACCAAAATAATAATAATAATAAAAAAAACTTATTTTGTCTTCCACAGAAGAAATGAACTCATTCAGGTTATTGGGAATAACATGAGAAAGAGTAAATATAACCAAATTTGCACTGTTAGGTAGATTAGGCCTTCAAACATACATTCTAGTCTGAAAAAAATGTTGGTGTGAATTAAATTAATCCAAAATGCAAAATCTGAGTATAAATGTATTTTTTTTTATAGAAATAGAAATCCAGTATTAAATCCTACAACTTACAGTTGTGTTGCTGTGCAGTAATACACACTATAACCAGCATCATCAGAGCTAATTTCCAGCAGAGCTGCATGATGTTGGTGTAAAATATAGTGCGCTGCATGTTTAGTTACTTACAGTTGTCTTGTGCACCAGTGAAACATCCCATGAGGGCGATCAGAACAGCAATGGTGATTAATCTAGAAGTCCAGGCCATGACTCTTGGCATCCAGATCGAAGGTAGTTTGGTTTTGGTCAGTCGTGTGGAGTGTCATTATGTGGAGGTCTTTTAAGAGATACAGTGCAGTAGCAGTCAGATAGCATTGCATCAAGATATCATTAAAGCATTCACATCCCTCAACCACAATACATTCAGTCTTACCCATCAGCATAATTTATGAGAAACTAATCCCCTTCCCCCCAAAAATGCAAAACAGACCAAAATACGTGAAATGAGTTTAGGCGTTAAATGAGTTTATCTGAAAACTTGAAGTGTTGAGTTTCTGATTTGGATGTAATTGGATGTTCTTTACCTTTACATTTTTTTTCTTTTAATCAAAAAAGCTTTTATATTTACATTTTAACTGGGTGTTTCTTCAGCGATGATCACTTTTGGTTTTCTTAAAAAACATTTCAACCACATTCTTATGTTAACATTTTGCATCATGTATTGTGTTTAATATCATTCTTTTACCATCAAATTTCTTAAATTAATAAATTGGAATAAATTGGCCAAAATAAAAATCAACCCCTAGTATATAAAAGTGCCTGGAGTTGAAGGGATATTCAGTTTTTGTGTTTTTAATATCTGATGTGGTTTCTGATGATTTTTGGTATTGTCATTAATTTGACATTTGGAAAAAAGAAAAATCCAAAAGGTCTGCACACAAGTTTATACTGTACCAGCTTACTCATTCTATAAGTACGTAATATTTGTTATTGGAGGAAATGTACAAAATCAATAGCACAAATAACAAAATATAGTGCATAGCCAGCAACCAATCACAAAGAAAATATCCTTAAGAGAAAAGGTGTCTTGATGTTTAAGGAAGGACCTCTTGAACACATTTGAAAAAATCAACCGCAATCTAAACCAGTAGATGCTGATCAGAGTTTATTTATAGTTTCAGATTACAGCTGTTCATTTGCTTCATCAAAAAAGAAAAAGAAAAAGAAGAAAGTAAAATCCAGCTCTGTTCTCATTCAAATCAGTTTAAAATTCACTCAGACTTGTGTCAGCCTTCTCGACACATGAGTTAATGACACAAGTCTATTACTAGTACATTGAGTGAAATACATTTCAATGTGAAAAATAAAATATAATATTTAAACCACAATTGTTACAAAACAGTTTTACTGTAATTCAGTTTCTGATTAAGAACTGTCAATGTCAAAGTGTCCTACATGTATTTGACAACATATTATTTTTTTAAATTCTCAAAAAAGTTTACAGAAAAATCTCTTAAACTTTGTAGTTTTAAAAGGCATTAGTAATTTATTACATTATTAGCTTATTTTAAGTCATTTGTGACTGATGAGCTTTCAGTTTCTTGTGTAGCTCCTCCCACTTGAGTTTGGTCACTAATAGATGATGTTGGGGGTGCTGTGGAAGTCAGGGGTTTGTTTCTTTGAGCTCTGCTGTAAAAAGCAAAACAAACAAACAAACAAACAAACAAATGGCGTGAATACAAGATTACTATAATAATTGCATCACAATATATCTCATAAGCCGTTTATGTTGTTACTTATTCTGTTATGTTTAATTAATAATTAATTAATTAATTAATTAATTAATTAATAATTGTTAGGTTTAACTTACAAATTCTTAACTTTCTCCTTCACCCATGGTTGTCTTGGGTCACTGCAGAATTCTCCCCGCTCCGTCTCAAAGCTGTCAAAGAGAATGAAAACATTGAAAACACAGAAATATAACATCAGATGCTGTTTATTTCTAATCATGACATGTTTTCTTTAGAAATGAACTGTGAAACTTACATGACGGCCCACACACATGGAAGACTTTTACGTTGAAGTGTGATATTGAGGATGGGATCGGTCAGCTTGTCTCTGGAGACTTGTTTGCAGCATGATTTATCCGTTTTTTGTTCTTCAGCTACAGTAAGACAAAAGAACTGGATAAACCTCAATATTCTGCATTGTTCCATCAGACAGAATAATGAATGAACAGTTAAAGCTCTTCACCTGTTGTAGTCCAGATCACATATGCAATGACCACCGCAACAGCCAAACTCCTCATGAGGGTCCTGCATGTCTCCATTGTCAGAGTCGATCTTCAGTGATCACTTCTGGAGTCAGAGAGAATATATTCAAAACTCTTACTAGCTCGACCTTAAATAGTCAATAAAGCGGAACTGCATGGGCTGCATCCTGTCCATTGCGGCCACATTTATTTTTGTAGATGATTTCATCACTGTTCTTTGCATCACGGTATCTGGATTTCCATGTAGTTAATTTTGAGATTGGACTCATTTGTCATAGTAGGTGTAAATGTCATGCTCAATTAAAATATGTAAATATAGATGGGGGAATCTCCGTTTGAAAAATTATTATGTTATATTTAATTTCAAACCTTGCTGTCAGTCATTTAAGTGATACGAATTCAGTGTATGCTGAAAAAAGAGCTTTATTTTTAACATGTCAATAGAACAAATGAGTGTACCAATAATTTTCTTCTTTCTTTTTTCTAATTCAGTAATTTAAATATATTTTATCTTTTAAAGTTGACATGTTTTCAAATGAAGCACATTAGGAAGGAAGAGCTGACATGCTACAGTTACTTCACCTAAGAGGTTTGTTGGGGAGTTTTGTTAACTGGTGGAAAGGCATGGGTCAAGTTTTTCCTTTTCACAATATTGTCACACTCACTGCTCCATACTGTCAGATTCTTCTGAAATTCAAGACACTGTTTCAGTTTATCATGAAGGCATCCTTTACTGACAGATTGGAACACATTCATGACTGGAAGTCTATTATGTTTAAAAAATGTATATATAAAAAATAAATAATTATATCAAAATGTATAATGAACGGGATATAGACAGAACAAAAATAACCCCAAAAGAAGATTGTTATTATTTACCCCAAAAAAGCCATATTCCCTTAATCATCCATCACAATGAGTAAAACCAGAGAATAAAGTTCAGGGCCATATGTATAAAACCGCTCCGAAAAAAAAAAAAAAAAAAAAAAAAAAAATTACTCTTAAGTGTGTCAAAACTGTATTAATGAGGTCCTTTTACTCTTATTCCTAGACTTTACATAAGGTTAAAAAAGTACCCCATGGACACAGTTATATATGGAATCATTCAGATACTAGTAACATGGATTATGTCAAATGCCGACAGATAAAAAAATCTAAATCTGACTGACTCGACAAGAGTCTGAATATATGGAGAAAAAAAATCCAAAATGGCAGCACTCAAGTTTTTATTATACCTACTTTCTCATTCTACAGTACATAACATATATGGAGAAAATGTACAAAATCAATAGCACAAATAACAAAAAATTACGCATAGCCAGCAACCAGCCACAAAATAAATAAATAAATAAATAAATAGAAGAGGTTAAACGGTTAAGATAAAAGATGTCTTGATATATAAGGAAGGACCTCTTGAACACATTTGAAAACATCAACCACAAGCAAAACCAGTAGATGCTGATCAGAGTTTATTTATAGTTTCAGATTACAGCTACATCATTCAGTCATACAGTCCATTACTACTGTAGAACATTGAGTGAAATATATTTCAATGTGATTAAAATATAATATTTAAACCACAATTGTTAAAAAAAACAGTTTCACTGTAATTCAGTTTCTGAATAGATTAAGAACTGTCACTCTCAAATGGTCCTACATGTATTTGACAACACATAATATTTTATATACTAAATTTGAATGTGCGTAATTTACAAAAAAGTTCCAAAATACTACAGCAAAATCTTCTAAACTTTTAGTTTTAAAAGGCCCAACTACTTTATTATATTATTAGCTTATTTTTAGACATTTGTGACATCATGTTCCACCATACTTGTTAGGTTAAACTTACAACACTTACATTTTTATCATATTTAAAAGTTTTAAATAATTTTGAAACATGTAACTTCTGAGTGATGTGTTCTCATTACTTTGAGATTGTGATGATGATGATTCATAATGTGCTGTCAGTTGCTTGTGAAAGTCCTCCCACACGAGCTCAGACACTAATAGATGATGTTGGTGGCCTGCTGTTTTTTCTGTAAAAACAACAAACAAAACAAAACAAAACTGGAAGAATACAAGAATACTACACTAAAACACTAGGTGCTTTTTATGTTGCTATATTTCAACATACTAGTTGGGTTTAACTTACACAAACTGTTTAGGAGTATTGTAGGAGCCATTTTGGGGATGGTAAGGTTTTTGTCCACTGGGTGGTGCTGTGGCTAGGTTTAATTAGAGCACCTGAGCAACATGTGTATTGCGTTGGTGGTTGAGAGGCAAACAGTTTTTGACCGCACGACAGAGTAGCTTGGAAAGTGGATTCTTATTTGTATGCTGTTCATTAGGTATGCCTTTGTGTGTACATCGGAAGAAGTGAGAGGTCACATGAAGTTGAGATTATGTATAATGAGTTCACAAATAAAATAGACATTTTTATGCATCTATATCCGTCTGCATGGACTCTGTTTGTACGCGTACCAAACTTGCTTTCTCCTATCATCAACGGCAACGGCATTGGAAAGCCACTACAAGTATCTTTGCAGTACCTTTGTTCTTTAGTCTCAATGTTGTCAAAGAGAATGAAAACACTGAACACAGAAATACAATATCAGATGCTGTTGAACTAGTGATGTTTTCTTTAGAAATGAACTATGATTCTTACATGACGGCCTTCACACATGTAAGAATTTTGAAAAGAGGGTCACACTAGAGCTGTACCCACATGGAAAGAACCTACAGTATATGTGGATATATGCACATATATGAAACCTATATGCAGTCTATATGTGCATATATGCTGCATATATGCATATATAGGCAAAACTGAGGTGCATATATGTGAATATACAGGAAATATAGGTCTCCTGTATTGCTTCTTCATATCCACATATATGTAAGATATGTTTTCTATATAGCTAATAGAAGGATATGGTCATTTTGTAGCTCATATCTAATTTTTGACTGTCATACATGATGCCTAGCTCATATTTTCTATTATCAAGGTAAAAACTAAGAATTAACGAAAAAAATTATGCAAGAACTTATGTATGTGTAATTAAGAACACATGTAATTGGCATGTTATGGAATTTAACTATGGCAATATATTAACATGATATACAGAGCCAGACAGTAACGGAGTACATTTACTTGAGTACAGACTTAAGTACAATTTTAAGGGATCTGTACTTTACTCAAGTATCATTTTTGGGGAGTACTCATGACTTTCCTCTAGTACATTTGAGAGGCAAATATTGTAGTCTTTACTCCACTACATTTCTATCCATAACCGTAAGTACCCGTTACTTCTTCGGCCCCATCCACAAGGAGACGGACCCCTGATCTTTTTTTCCCTCCTCTCAAGAAATATCCGCGTCCACACTAAACCGATGTAGTATGCATGCCAGACCAGCATGTGGCACTGTAATTCTGCCACAGAGATACACTTAAAACAGAGAAGAAGACATGGATTTGCTCATAAACCTTGCGCGTGGTACACAAACGAACATGGAACAATACATTGTTAATGTTAGTTAATAGAAAAAATACAATTGTTCTGTGTTTGTTCATGTTTTTGTTGCTGTTATGTGATGTAGTGGTGTTTAACTAGGGACGAGACGTGATCTGATGTCATATTGTCAGAAAATGTACGGATTCGCCATCCAGACGAAACGCAAAGGCGGCCTTTTCAAACATATCCACTCTGGGACCCGGTTTCAAAACATCGGCTTCACTCTTCCAAAACGCCACATCCGTGTGGACGAAAATTCCTATCCGCTAAAAAATTTGCGCGCCCTCGGACACCCTATCAAACATAATTGGATAGTGCAGGGAGGAAGAGGAAGAGGAGGAGGAGGAGGCGCGTCATATATATATATATTTGCTATATGGCCAAACGCAGAAGATTGGGCAGATTAGATCACATTTTCTCTATTTCTCTATTTCTTTAATGTCCTGTTGCAAATAAAGCCTTTACTGCAGCAATTCGGTCTCTGTCTTTGTTCCCCACATAAACCGTTCATTCTATAAAGCTACTCTGAGATGGGTGATTCAAATTTTGCACTGAATTTCTGCAGCAACATACACAAAATACATGCATTTACTAAACCCAAAAAGAAAAAGAAACTGTAGTGTAAAACACAATCTATGATAAAGCAATATACTGTTTATTATATAAATCAAGTTCCCATGGCTCTCGACCAACGCCCCACTCGTCACAGTTTGCAATGTGTGATTTTGAGCATGGAATTAACTGTTTTCTCAGCTGTGTGTTGTAGGTGTGTTGGTGCGTTAAGAGTTTAGAAAAATTATTAGAAGTATTGAAAAAATTGTCATAGCAATCATAAAAAACTGTAAAGGAATCAGTGATGTGCGGGTTGACCCAAAATGAGCGGGTGTTTGCAGGCTGGATTAATGGATATAGGCCAGGGAGGTTCCTACGTCTATGGCCCAATGACATTAAGATGAGCATTTACTAATTATAAAAATTGCGGGTCAGGAAGCGGGTCGAGTACAATATTTTCTTTTTCTTTTTTCACGGTCCGAGTTGTGGGCGGGTTAGTTGAAAATGTCGGTCGGGTGCGGGTTGTTTATACACTGACCCACGCATCACTGAAAAATAGTTCACTGTTAATTTACTCACCATCAGACCATCCAAGATAGGACACTTTTCTGAGTAGAACAGTAAAGATTTTTAGTTGAAATCATATTCCTTAGTGATTCAAAAAATGGAATTTGGCAGCTCGCAGTTTTTGAGAATAATAAAAAGCATATCAAGGAAAAATAGGGCAAAATCAGAAATGTTTAGTGTTCCTAAAAAGCATGTATCATATTTTTGTCCCATCCATTCCTCTGGTCATCATTATGTTCATCACTGCAATTTTGAGACTGATCCCATATTTATATGTGGATGTCAAATCTGAAATTTTGCAGCATGTAAGTCACTGCTGGTTCTCTTAGCAGCATAAAAAACTAAATATTTATTTAAATTTTAAATAGTGCCAACACTGGGTGCGTCGAAACATTTTTCACAGTTGCATTCAGTGATTTGCAAATTCAGGGTCATTCAGGGAACCCACTGAGTAACACATTCTCAAAGACTAACACAACAAAAACACCCTAAAAAAAAACAATAAAAAAATAACAGACCTCGCACAAAATCTTTTTTTCTTCTTTATAAATAGCACCAGGTGATTAGCATCTCATACCACCTCTTTATTGTGGTGCTGCCAGTGTAGGCTAATGTTTTTAAGCTGATTTTGAGAAACTGTGTCATGTAAGTAAACCTTTTAGAAATACTTTTAGCTGTTTTTGAATGTCTTGTTTGGGGGCGTGCTGTTATTTTGTTCATGTTTGTTTCTGTTTATGATTTCCATAAAATGTATAATTTGATTGGTGATTTGTAACACTTTATTTGACTGATAATGCATTATGACCTACTCTGTGCATTAGGTGCTGTTCTCCACTAGATGGAGAATATGCCATTACTGTAACACAAGACCACTACTGACTTCATTCAGTTACAGGTGGATTAAATCTTTCAACCCTCAAAAAAGTTCACAAGCAACATTATATTACCATTTTAATAACCCACGCAAGAGAAAAAGTCATACATATTGGGAATGACATGAGGATGAGTAAATAATGACAGAATTTCCCTTTTCTGTGTGAACTATTTCTTTAATGATTCAGCTTAAATATGATTAAATACAGTCCAAAAGTCAAGATGTTTGTGCCAAAAGAAGCACAATTTGAAGGGTAAAGCAGATTAAACTAAGCCATTAAACATCTCTTAACATTCACAAAAGATAAAGATAAAGAGGATCAAGTTATATATATATATATATATATATATATATATATATATATATATTAGTGCTGTCAAAATTAGCGCGTTAACGCATTCGATTAATTTGAAATATTTAACGCGTTAAAAAAAAAATAACCCAATTAACGCGGTTGCAGTTTTTGTTATTTCCGGTTGTGGCCTATGTGTGTTCGACGTGCAAAGAAATATGGATAAGACCAAGGAAGGACTTTTAGACGGAAAGTTTCAGCATAAAACTGTGCCGGATTACTCTTCAGTCTGCCACAAGAAACATTACTCTTCATTTAGTCTGCCACAAGAAACAGCAACATTAAAATCATGAACTCAAATGTCATTGTTTAAAAAAAAAAAAAAAACAATGACTGTAACAGTGCGTAAATCAGACCTTTCTGTAACGCTAACGTTAATAAGCTTAAACGAAAATAACGAAATAATTGTGTAGCGGAGTATTTTTTTGTACACAGTGCCGCGAACTGTCAATCACTCCTGTGCGCGTGCATCACTGTCCTCCTCAGCTGCAGCAACTTGCGCTCTCTTCATCAAGCTTTAAAACAAAAAATCATATTGTCTTTGTGCATAGGCTATAGATTGATTAGATAAATGAATATCTAAATTTGTGTCTTGCTGTCTACGGTATTTTTTTAGAACTTAGAAAAAAGATGCTGCAGCCAATGAGCAGCCAGCTGGGGCTGGTTGCAGGACGACTCAACCTCCGCAGACAGTTTTTAATGTTTATCAGACAATAAATTTACATTTAGGGCCCGATCTTGTTCTTGCAGTATTCAGAGTCTGAAGCCATGAAAACATGTTAAGTGTTGTTGTTAACTGTATTTGATTTTTAACCGAATAGAGAGTGGTGTACACTCATAACGAGTTTCACACACCTTCTCCGGCCACGTTGAGTTGTTGACACTTAACAGTGGGAAAAGCGACACATGCGCTATTCACTTGTATAACTTAAGGGTGAATGGGTAATGTAGTTTCTGCTCTGGGTGGGATGAATTAGGAAGTTGCATTGTGAAGGGCGCTCTGAAAATCGGCAGTGCAGGTAAAAGATTAAAACCTCTATTAAAACAGATGTCCAAATGAGCGTACCGGTACGCTAAAAGCACGTTCTGGGCGCACGGAGAGGTGGCGGTACGTTCAAGAGCTATATTTGGAAGTGGCGGTACTGAGTACTGGTGCGTACCGGCCCACTTAAAGCACTGGCAATGACTATACTTTGGAATTTTTTTGCAGTCCACTTAGAATTCAACATGGAAATTTTAGTTTTTTATTGGCATTGATTCAATTGATTCAAATTCAAATGGCACTTACATGCCTGTGTTTTTATTTCTGTAATAAATATGGCTTTCAAGCCAACAGTTAATTTGGAGGATATTGATGGTTTATTGCAGGTATGTTGTTTATATGAGAAAATCTGTGTTACAAGTTAAACAAAAATTCCAATAAACAATCATATTTTGAATTTAAATAGTTTCTTTGTCTTGAGTTTACATTAATTATTTACATTTTACATTTACATATCCAAAAAGTTTCAGTCTTTTAATTGCGATTAATCGCAATAGTTAATTTTTTTTAATCGATTGACAGCACTAATATATATATTTAAATTTATGCATTTAGCAGACGCTTTTATCCAAAGCGACTTACAGTGTATTCAAGGGCCCGTTCTTCGTACGTCGCTTCCGAGATCAAATGACACATCCAAGATGATATCATCGTGCTAATCATGATCCGGCTAATTGGGTTCTTCGAACACACCTGGGGCCCGTTCTTCCCCTTATGAAAATTAACCATGGTTTTACTACAAATAAAACCAAAAAACTATAGTTCCTATAGTTAAACCATGGTAACCACAAATTTACCATGGTTTTGCTATATTAACCATAGTTTAACCATGGTATTTGTAGTAAATCTGTGGTTATACAAATGGTAGTAAATACTCCAAAAAACCATAGGTTACTACAGTTTTACTATAATAAAACCATGGTTATTTTTTGTAAGGGTCGTACGTCGCTAACTCAGTTAGCTGGATTTGATTGTTGACGATTTGGCGAGATCTTGGATCGTTTGGTTCTTCGAAGCTCATCCGGGAGCTGCTGTCATAGTAACAGGTCCGTAAGCTTAAACCTGCTCTGGAACAGGCTTATTTCATGTAAACAGGATTAGATCGCTTCTTTTCAATCAGAACTGATACTCAAAATATGTTTGCTACCACCGCTACTTTATTACAAGAGTATCGTACTGATCCAGGGACAATAATTTAAAATAATAATCATTAAAACAATTATTTAAAAATAATATAAAAATGTTGTGTAGTACATAACAGCCTACTGACACAGCGAGTTTTACTCACTGAAATATTTATTTGTCATAAAATTATTACTTCATAATTGTATTAGAGTCTTACACACAACGCGCAATTATCTCAGATAACTCAATCCAGCGATACTAATCATACACAACAGGTGTGTTCGAAGAACCCAATTAGCCGGATCATGATTAGCACGATGATCTCATCTTGGATGTGTCATTTGATCTTGGATGTAATAAACGACGTACGAAGAACGGGCCCCTGTTGTGTATGATTGGTATCGCTGGATTGAGTTTTCTGAGATAATTGCGCGTTCATGTGTTGGCTTAAAAGGGGATATGTATCGATACTCGAAACCATGATCAGCAGTGCAGCGATTGACTGGTGGCAAGACGGCAATGTAATGACGTCATATAATTTAAAACGACACCTGACCAAAAACTTGACAAATTTCTGGACTTTTATAAGGAAACTGTGACGACTCGTAAGAGAGGAGGAAGCAATTGCAGGTAATTAGAATGGTTGTTTATTGATGGTAGAAAATACAGCGAAACTGAAAGATGAAGGCACAGTCCAGGATGTGGGCAATGGTGACGGAAGGTCTACAGTGGCGTGAGAAGTGCTGGATGGTGAAGTCGGTGGTGACGGTGTAGACGGTCGATGGATGAAACCAGGAAGTGACCGGAACACTAACACGAAGGCGACAACACGAACACAATCCAGAACACTGGAGACGGTAATCCAACAGGGAGACTGCAACATGAGTGAGGATCTGACAACAGACAGAGAGAGAGGTGAGTATATGTAGCTGAGGGGTGATGAGGATCAGCTGGAGCGAGACAATCAACACCCAGGTGACCACAATCAACTAAACGAGCACATGGAGACAACGTAAGAACAAAAACAACCACAAAACATGACACGGAGGAAACACTGGATTTCCTACCGTGACAGTACCCTCTCCCCTAGGACGTCACCTGACGTTCCCAGCCTGCTTTACCTGTAGATTGTAATCATCTATAAGGTGGTGATCCAATATGTCCCGAGCAGGAACCCGGCTTCTCTCCTCCGGACCGTAACCCTCCCAATCCACCAAGTACTGAAATCCGCGTCCCCTCCGTCTAGAGTCCAGAATACGATTAACCGAATAGGTGGTTTCCCCATTAACGAGACGAGGCGGGGGGGACCGGGGCAGGCGGATTAAGACGGGAAGAAATCACCGATTTAATTTTGGACACATGGAACACAGGATCCTCCTGTACGCCGGAGGAAGGCTAAGACGCACGGTTACCGGATTAATAATTTTGGTAATAGAAAACGGGCCAATAAATTTGGGAGCAAGTTTGTTAGAAACGGAACGCATAGGAATATTCTGGGTAGAAAGCCACACTCTTTGACCGACGACGTAACGGGGAGGCTTCGACTGGTGGCGATCGGCCTTAGCCTTGGTGCGCGACCTAGCCTGGAGCAGAGCTCTGCGAGCTCTGGTCCAGGTGCGGTGACACCTCTGGACTAATGCGTGTGCGGAGGGGACCGAAACCTCGGATTCCGTACTGACAAAATTAGGTGGTTGTTACCCTAAACTACACTTAAATGGAGACATGCCCGTAGATGACACTGGCAAAGAATTGTGTGCGTACTCCACAATTGAGAGTTGCTGACACCAGGACGAAGGATTATTGGAAGCCAAACATCACAAAACCCTTTCGACATCCTGATTGGCTCGCTCGGTTTGACCATTGCTCTGGGGATGGAACCCGGACGAAAGACTAACAGTCGCTCCTAACAATTTACAGAATTCTCACCAAAATCTGGACACAAATTGGGGACCCCTGTCAGAAACCACGTCTGTCGGAAGGCCATGTATACGGAAGACGTGGTCAATGACAGCTACCGCTGTTTCCTTGGCTGATGGCAATTTGGGCAAGGGAATGAAATGAGTCATCTTCGAGAACCGGTCCACTACGGTTAAAATCACCGTATTGCCCTTAGAGGGCGGGAGGGCGGTAATGAAATCTAGCGAGATGTGGGACCAGGGTCTCGAAGGGACAGACAGCGGTAAGAGTAACCCCTCTGGAGGTCGATTGGAAGTCTTCCCAATAGCGCAAACCGAACAAGCCAAGACGAAGTCGTGGACGTCACGAGCCATACCAGGCCACCAAAATCGTTGCATGACTAGAAATCTAGTTCTACTAACCCCTGGGTGACAAGCAACACTGGAACAATGACCCCACTGGAGAACGTCTGACCGTAACCCCTCCGGCACAAACAATCGGTTCGGTGGGCAACGAGCCGGGGGCGTTACCCCTTCTAAGGCAGTCAAAACCTTCGATTCGACCTCCCATCTGAGCGCGGAGATAATGATGGTCCCCGGTAAAATGGGCTCGGGAGTAGCAGTACGATCGGAACGCTCAAAAAGACGGGATAAAGCATCGGGTTTGATGTTTTTGGAACCCGGCCGGTAAGAAAGTGTAAAATCGAAACGACCGAAAAATAATGCCCACCGAGCCTGCCTGGAGTTAAGTCTTTTGGCGGTTCTAATGTATTCGAGATTCTTATGGTCCGTCCATACAATGAAGGGTACACCCGACCCTTCAAGCCAGTGACGCCATTCTTCCAGTGCAAGTTTGACTGCCAACAACTCTCGATTACCAATGTCATAATTAACCTCCGCAGGGGGTAAACGGTGAGAATAATACGCGCAAGGATGAACCTTTTCGTCTGAGGATGCGCGCTGGGACAACACTGCTCCTACCCCCACCTCTGATGCGTCGACCTCCACTATGAATTGACGTGAGCGATCAGGGGTGACGAGAATGGGAGCCGAAACAAAGCAGCTCTTCAGTTTGGTAAACGCAGCCTCGGCTGCGTCTGACCACCTGAACGTCAATCTAGGGGAGGTCAAAGCGGTCAGAGGCGCGGCTAGTTGGCTGAAATTGCGAATGAAACGCCGGTAAAAATTGGCGAACCCCAGAAATCTCTGCAGGGCCTTGCGAGACTCTGGGGATGGCCAATCTGCCACAGCCTTAACCTTATCAGGGTCCATGCGAACACCCTCAGTCGAAATGATGTGTCCTAGAAAAGAAACAGACTGTGCATGAAAAACGCATTTCTCCGCCTTGACAAACAACCCATTCTCTAGCAACCGCAGAAGCACTCGTCGTACGTGTTGCACATGTTCCTGGAGAGACGAAGAAAAAATCAATATGTCATCCAGGTAAACATATATAAATAAATCGACCATGTCTCGTAACACGTCATTAACGAGTGCTTGAAAGACTGCCGGCGAGTTGGTTAGCCCGAAGGGCATGACGCAATACTCAAAATGGCCTCTAGGGGTGTTAAAAGCAGTCTTCCACTCATCCCCCTACCTGATGCGGACCAAATGATAAGCATTACGTAAGTCCAATTTAGTGAAAACAGACGCTCCCTGCAACCTCTCAAAAGCTGAAGACATAAGCGGTAAAGGATAGGTATTCTTTACCGTTATGTTGTTCAACCCTCGGTAGTCAATGCAAGGTCGCAAGGATCCGTCCTTCTTTCCCACAAAAAAGAACCCCGCCCCCGCTGGAGAAGAAGGGTGGATGAACCCCGTTGCTAGAGAACTGGATATATATTTCTCCATGGCCGCCGTCTCTGGAATAGACAAGGAATATAACTTGCCCTTAGGCGGAGAAGTACCTGGCAATAACTCTATCGCACAGTCATAGGGACGATGAGGAGGAAGAGAATCAGCCCGAGACTTACTGAACACCTCCCTCAGGTCGTGGTACTCCGCGGGCACGTTAGCCAAATCCACTGCCTCCCCCTGAAACACAGACTCAGAAACATTAACACCAGCAGACAAAAGACAAGACAAATGACATTCCTCGCTCCAGCTAACCACAGATCCGAGAAGCCAATCGATCCTTGGGTTGTGTTTCTGGAGCCAGGTGTGACCGAGAACAATGGGGGATAGAGGTGAGTCCGTGATGAAGAATGACATCTCTTCCGTATGGTTGCCAGCTGTGATGAGCGAAACCGGTAGAGTGGTCTGTGTGATGATCGGCAGCTTGTGTCCGTTGAGTGCAAAAGGTGCAATGGGGTGTTTGAGGGAGGTGAGAGGAATGTTGAGCTTCCTGGCGAATTTGCAGTCCATGAAACTGCCCTCGGCCCCAGAATCCACCAAAGCGTGAAGATTAAGTGCGTGGGTAGACCACCGTAGACTCACCGGAAGGAGTGTCGATGTAGATGAGGTCTTCTTGGCAGAGATCCCACCCGATAGTAGCCTCGGTTTTACTATCGGGCTTGGTCTTTTACCGGACAGCGCTGGATGTGATGTTCTTGGCTGCCACAGTATAAACACAGTCCCAGGGATCTCCGCCTGATCCTCTCCTCCCGGGAGAGCCGAGCTCGCCCCACCTGCATGGGTTCAGAATCTCCAGGTGGGCTGACCGCAACTTCTGAGCGCTGACGTTGAGCCTCCGGTCTGGTCGCGAGAACAACTCTCCCCCTCCGTCTGTCGGCTTGGTCGAGTCGGTTGTCTATCCTGATGGTGAAGTCAATAAGACCATTGAGAGAAGTGGGGAGTTCAGCGGCGCGGATCTCCTGTTGGATGCGGTCAGCCAACCCATGCAGGAAGTGATCCCACTGCGCCTCTTCGTTCCACTTACACTCCGCCGCCAGGGTGCGGAACTCGATGGCATAGTCGGATACGGACCTCTCTTCCTGGCGTAGATCCGTGAGAAGTCTAGCCGCCTCCCTCCCGGCGACGGAGCGGTCGAAGACTCGTCTCATCTCCACCGAAAGGGTGTGGAACGATGCACAGCAGCTGTCCTGGTTCTCCCACACCGCCGTTCCCCAGAGGGCAGCCCTCCCCGTCAGTAGGGACAAGACGAAAGCCACCTTCATCTCCTCGGTGGTGAACGTGCGGGGCTGTAAGGCGAAGTGTAGAGAACAATGTGACAGAAATGATCGACAAAAGTTTGGCTCACCCGCATATTTCTCAGGAATGGGGAGGCGTGGTTCGGGCTGGGAAATCCCTCCGGAGACGATCGGCGGTGTGGGTGGCGTGGGAGGCGCAGCGGGTGGCGGTTGTTGTTGCTGTTGAGCCTGGAGAGCGAGCTCGGACACCTTCGTCACCATTGCTTGGAAGGCTCGACCCATCTCATCTATCGCCTTGTCTTGGCGCTCCATACGATCACCGACTCTCTGCAGAATGTCCTCTAGATGAGATGGGGAGCGATTGCCTGCTGCTTCCATGATGGTCAGATCCTACTGTGACGACTCGTAAGAGAGGAGGAAGCAATTGCAGGTAATTAGAATGGTTGTTTATTGATGGTAGAAAATACAGCGAAACTGAAAGATGAAGGCACAGTCCAGGATGTGGGCAATGGTGACGGAAGGTCTACAGTGGCGTGAGAAGTGCTGGATGGTGAAGTCGGTGGTGACGGTGTAGACGGTCGATGGATGAAACCAGGAAGTGACCGGAACACTAACACGAAGACGACAACACGAACACAATCCAGAACACTAACACGGGAGACGGTAATCCAACAGGGAGACTGCAAAATGAGTGAGGATCTGACAACAGACAGAGAGAGAGGTGAGTATATGTAGCTGAGGGGTGATGAGGATCAGCTGGAGCGAGACAATCAACACCCAGGTGACCACAATCAACTAAACGAGCACATGGAGACAACGTAAGTACAAAAACAACCACAAAACATGACACGGAGGAAACACTGGATTTCCTACCGTGACAGAAACAGCCAAGCAAACAAAACTACATAAATGTTATAATAGATACATTAAACATGTAATAGATACATGTTTTTATTTTATTAGAATTTTTTTCATAATTCCCAATTATTTAGATTCGCAATTTAAAATAGTTGTGCAGTTATTACATTTTATTTCAATGTAGAAATTATATATTCATTTCATTTTATATTTGGACAGATTTGTTACGTGACAGCATTAATGAAAGTTTCTTAAGGGTCAATATCATGTTATCTGCATCTCCTGCGCTCCATCAAGCCTCTCTTATAATAGCAGTCATCACTCAAAATAATGCACGACTCTATTATCTGTATAGCATGTGTGTACGACTCTAATACAATTATGAAGTAATAATTTTATGACAAATAAATATTTCAGTGAGTAAAACTGGCTGTCTATAGTAAGCTGTTATGGACTACACAGCATTTTTATATTATTTTTAAATATTTTTTTAATGATTATTATTTTAAATTATTGTCCCTGGATTAGTACGATACTCTTGTAATAAAGTAGCGGTGGTAGCAGACATATTTTGAGTATCAGTTCTGGTTGAAAAGAAGCGATCTAATCCTGTTTACATGAAATAAGCCTGCTCCAGAGCAGGTTTAAGCTTAAGGACCTGTTGCTATGACAGCAGCTCCGGGATGAGCTTTGAAGAACCAAACGATCCAAGATCTCGCCAAATCGTCAACAATCAAATCCAGCTAACTGAGTTAGCGACGTACGAAGAACAGGCCCCATGTCTTTGCAAACCTTTATGCATTTATTTCTATATAAGATATTGAACAATTTTGGAAGCTAAGCAGTTTCGGTTCCCCTTGACTTAATATTTTTGTCCATACAATGGAAGTTAATGGGAACCAAAACTCTTACCAAAATTCTTTAAAATATCTTCTTTTGTCTTCCAGAGAAGAAATTAAGTCATTCAGGTTATTGGGAATAACATAAGAAAGAGTAAATATAAACCAAATTTGCATTTTTGGGTAGATTAGGCCAAAATCTGAGTATAAATGTAAAAAAGATTATAGAAATAGAAATCCAGTATTAAATCCTACAACTTACAGTTGTGTTGCTGTGCAGTAACACACACAAGAACCAGCATCTTTAGAGCTAATTTCCAGCAGAGCTGCATGATGTTGGTGTAAAATATTCAGATAACCACAAGAAGAATAAGTTTGAAAGCTAGCTTCTGTTTTGAAGATGCTGTATCTAGACTCAGTCTTTTTATATGGTATTTTTCAAGACAGGATATTCACTTCCTTTACATCTCTAACCTGTAAGAAGTTTCCTGCTGACCTCATGTGACAAAAGTCAAATTCATGATCACAGCAGTATTATATCCTGAAGATTTAGGGCTCTTCCTAAGGTTTCTCATTATCAGGAGCACATGAAGAGACAGTGACACTGACTATGGCATTGAAATATTGTGCGCTGCATGTTTAGTTACTTACAGTTGGCTTGTGCACCAGTGAAACATCCCATGAGGGCGATCAGAACAGCAATGGTGATTAATCTAGAAGTCCAGGCCATGGCTCTTGGCATCCAGATCGAAGGTAGTTTGGTGTTGGTGTTGTATATGTGCGTGAGTTATTATGTGGAGGTCTTTTAAGAGATACAGTGCAGTAACAGTCAGATTTAAGTAATGCGTCACAAACTTACCACCACTCTTTTGAAAGCATTGCATCAAGATATCATTAAAGCATTCACATCCCTCAACCACAATACATTCAGTCTTATCCATCAGCATAATTTATGAGAAACTAATCCCCCTCCCCCCAAAAATGCAAAACAGACCAAAATACGTGAAATGAGTTTAGGCGTTAAATGAGTTTAAATGAAAACTTAAGTTGAAGTGTTGAGTTTCGGATTTGGATGTAATTGGATGTTCTTTACCTTAATAAAATGTTTTTCTTTTCATCAAAAAAGCTTTTATATTTACATTTTAACTGGGTGTTTCTTCAGCGATGATCACTTTTGGTTTTCTTAAAAAACATTTCAACCACATTCTTATGTTAACATTTTGCATCATGTATTGTTTAATATCATTCTTTTATCATCAAATTTCTTAAATAAATAAATTGGAATAAATTGGCCAAAATAAAACCCCTGGTATATAAAAGTGCCTGGAGTTGAAGGGATATTCAATTATTGTGGTTTTTGATGATTTTTGGTATTGTCATTAATTAAACGAACATTTGGAAAAAAGAAAAATCCAAAAGGTCTGCACACAAGTTTATACTGTACCAGCTTACTCATTCTATAAGTATGTAATATTGGTTATTGGAGGAAATGTACTAAATCAATAGCACAAATAACAGAATATAGTTCATAGCCAGCAACCAATCACAAAGAAAATATTAAAAATCCTTAAGAGAAAAGATGTCTTGATGTTTAAGGAAGGACCTCTTGAACACATTTGGAAAAATCAACCGCAATCAAAACCAGTAGATGATGATCAGAGTTTATTTATAGTTTCAGATTACAGTTGTTAATTTACTTCATCAAAAAAGAAAAAGAAAAAGAAGAAAGTAAAATCCAGTTCTGTTCTCATTCAAATCAGTCTAAAATTCACTCCAACTTGCGTCAGCCTTCTCGACACATGAGTTAATGACACAAGTCCATTACTAGTACACTGAGTGAAATATATTTCAATGTGAAAAATAAAATATAATATTTAAACCACAATTGTTACAAAACAATTTTACTGTAATTCAGTTTCTGATTAAGAACTATCAATGTCAAAGTGTCTTAATTGTATTTGACAACATATAATTTTTTAAATACTCAAAAAAGTTCACAAATATTACAGAAAAATCTCTTAAACTTTGTAGTTCTAAAAGGCCTAAGTAATTTATTACATTATTAGCTTATTTTAAGTCATTTGTGACTGATGAGCTGTCAGTTTCTTGTGTAGCTCCTCCCACTTGAGTTTGGTCACTAATAGATGATGTTGGGGCTGCTGTGGAAGTCAGGGTTTGTTTCTTTGAGATCTGCTGTAAAAAGCAAAACAAACAAACAAACAAACAAATGGCGTGAATACAAGATTACTATAATAATTGCATCACAATATATGTCATAAGCCGTTTATGTTGTTACTTATTCTGTTATGTTTAATTATTAATTAATTAATTAATTAATTAATAATTGTTAGGTTTAACTTACAAAAACTGCTTAACTTTCTCCTTCACCCATGGTTGTCTTGGGTAACTGCAGAAATCTCCCCGCTCCGTCTCAAAGCTGTCAAAGAGAATGAAAACATTGAAAACACAGAAATATAACATCAGATGCTGTTGATTTCTAATCATGACATGTTTTCTTTAGAAATGAACTGATACTTACATGACGGCCCTCACACATGGAAGACTTTCAGGTTGCAGCCTGATATTGAGGATGGGATCGGTCAGCTTGGCTGTGGAGACTTTAGTGCAGCATGATTTATCCGTTTTTTGTTCTTCAGCTACAGTAAGACAAAAGAACTGAGTAAACCTCAATATTCTGCATTGTTCCATCAGACAGAATAATGAATGAACAGTTAAAGCTCTTCACCTGTTGTAGTCCAGATCACAGATGCAATGACCACCGCAACAGCCAAACTCCTCATGAGGGTCCTGCGTGTCTCCATTGTCAGAGTCGATCTTCAGTGCTCACTTCTGGAGTCAGAGAGAATATATTCAAGACTCTTACTAGCTCCTCTTAAATACTCAATAAAGCGGAACTGCATGGGCTGCATCCTGTCCATTGCGGCCACATTTATTTTTGTAGATGATTTCATCACTGTTCTTTGCATCACGGTATCTGGATTTCCATGTAGTTAATTTTGGGAGTGAACTCATTTGTCATAGTAGGTGTAAATGTCATGCTCAATTAAAATATGTAAATATAGATGGGGGAATCTCTGTTTGGAAAATTATTACATTATATTTAATTTCAAACCTTGCTGTCAGTCATTTAATTGATACGAATTCACTGTATGTTGAAAAAAGTGCTTTATTTTTAACATGTCAATAGAACAAATGAGTGTACCAAAAAAAAAAAAATCTTTCTTTTTTCTAATTCAGTAATTTAAATATGTTTTTTCTTGTAAAGTTGACATGTTTTCAAATGAAGCAAATTAGGAAGGAAGAGCTGACATGCTACAGTTACTTCACCTAAGAGGTTTGTTGGGGAGTTTTGTTAGCTGGTGGAAAGGCATGGGTCAAGTTTTTCCATTTCACAATATTGTCACACTCACAGCTCCATACTGTCAGATTCTTCTGAAATTCAAAACACTGTTTCAGTTTATCATGAAGGCGTCCTTTACTGACAGATTGGAACACATTCATGACCGGAAGTCTATTATGTTTGAAAAATGTATACAGTATATAAAAACTAGATAATTATATAAAAAATTATAATGAATGGGATATAGACAGAACAAAAATAACCCAAAAAGAAGATTGTTATTATACACCCCCCCCCCCCCCCCCCAAATTTTTTATTTTTTTTATTTTAAAGTCTCGGTATTCTATTTTTTTTTTCAATTCCTCAAAATATCTTATTTTATGTTCCACAGATTAGCAAAACAGACAACAAACATGTAATTGTCCAGCCATGTTCCTTCTTGTTTCACAGGAGTAAAAATATGAGGCAATACAAAAGCCATATTCCCTTAATCATCCATCACAATGAGTAAAACCAGAGAATAAAGTTCAGGTCCATATGTATAAAACCGCTCCGAATAATAATAATAAAAAAAATTACTCTTAAGTGTGTCAAAACTGTATTAATGATGGAATTTTACTCTTATTCCTAGACTTTACATAAGGGTAAAAAAGTACCCCATGGACACAGTTATATTGAATCATTAGTTCCTGGAGTTCCTGGACATCTTCAGAGACATAGTAACATGGATTATCTCAAAGACAGATAAAAAAATCTAAATCTGACTGACTCGACAAGAGTCTGAATATATGGAAAAAAATCCAAAAGGCCAGCACTCAAGTTTTTATTATACCTACTTTCTCATTCTACAGTACATAACATATTATGGAGAAAATGTACAAAATCAATAGCACAAATAACAAAAAATTACACATAGCCAGCAACCAGCCACAAAATAAATAAATAAATAAAAGAGGTTAAACGATTAAGATAAAAGATGTCTTGATGTTTAAGGAAGGACCTCTTGAACACATTTGAAAACATCAGCGACAAGCAAAACCAGTAGATGCTGATCAGAGTTTATTTATAGTTTCAGATTACAGTTGTATTATCAAATATTAACTTCATGCTAAACTTCATGCTCTCATTCAAATCAGTCTAAAATTCACTCAGACTTGCATCAGGCTTCTTGATACATGAGTTAATGACACAAGTCCATTACTACTGTAGTACATTGAGTGAAATATATTTCAATGTGATTAAAATATAATATTTAAACCACAATTGTTAAAAAACAGTTTGAAGTGAAGAGAAGTGAAATTGAAGTGTAGTTTCACTGTAATTCAGTTTCTGAATAGATTAAGAACTGTCGCTCTCAAATGGTCCTACATGTATTTGACAACACATAATATTTTATATACTAAATTTAAATGTGCATAATTTACAAAAAAGTTCCAAAATACTACAGCAAAATCTCTTCAACTTTTAGTTTTAAAAGGCTCAACTACTTTATTATATTATTAGCTTATTTTTAGACATTTGTGACATCATGTTCCACCATACTTGTTAGGTTAAACTTACAACACTTACATTTTTATCATATTTAAAAGATTTAAATAATTTTGAAACGTGTAACTTCTGAGTGATGTGTTCTCATTACTTTGAGATTGTGATGATGATGATTCATAATGTGCTGTCAGTTGCTTGTGAAAGTCCTCCCACACGAGCTCAGACACTAATAGATGATGTTGGTGGCCTGCTGTTTTTTCTGTAAAAACAACAAACAAAACAAAACAAAACTGGAAGAATACAAGAATACTACACTAAAACACTAGGTGCTTTTTATGTTGCTATATTTCAACATACTAGTTGGGTTTAACTTACACAAACTGTTGAACTTTCTTCTGCGTTGTTTCTTTCTTCATCGTTGTTTAGAAGTATCTTTGCAGTACCTTTGTTCTTTAGTCTCAAAGTTGTCAAAGAGAATGAAAACACTGTACACAGAAATATAATATCAGATGCTGTTGAACTAGTGACGTTTTCTTTAGAATGAACTATGATTCTTACATGACGGCCTTCAGACATGTAAGAATTTTGAAAAGAGGGTCACACTAGAGCTGTAATTGGGCCTTAAAAATTAGGCCCGACACAACCCGAGCCTGACAAGCACATTTTGATTGACTTTTTAAAAGCCCGAACTCGTTTACAGCCCGACATTATTCAAATGAACATGCACACAGCTCTTTTGCCTTTTGTCAAGAATTTGTCATTTATACATGTTTTAACAATTTATTAATGACTTAAGTAGACTATAAGTCCTCTGTAACATCGTAACATCTTAGCACTCTAAACAGGCCTAGGCTCATTTAGCCTATAAATACACCAACGCACCAATAAAAACAAGTCTTTCTTAACAAATTAAATTAAGATAAATTCTAAATTAAGATGGGTATTTGGCAATAACAAAATTATTCTATTTCGCCACTAGCAGCTGAAATTTTATAAAATAATAATGCCAACATTAGTCTATACACTCTTTCTACGTTATGCATTTAAGATTCAATTAATATTTAGTTATCATTAGAAAAACCTTTACTCACAGAGATTATAGGCCCACATATGTTTGTGGAGGAAAATTATTGAATCCACTGTAGATGGCTTCAGCACGTTCCTGCGCTCACTGATCCAGCAATATAACCCACTGGCTCATTATTCTCATTATTCTCATGGTCAAAACCTTTCCACACCTCAGACTTTTTTTAGTTGCTGGTGCAACCAAAACGTAATCGCCAGAGGCAAGCCTCCATTTCACCTATCTGTACGAAAGAATGGTGCCAGAGAAAGGGGACAGGTGGAAGAACACTTGCCAATATATGTGATAAAAATGGAACAATTGCATTTTACTATTACCAGAGCAGTCAGTCAATGATATTTGTTTTCATTGCCCTTACTCATCTTTCTTTAACCTCACTGAGGAGATTGAAGGTTTTTGAACATTGTCCACAGGACCAAATGTCCCTTCAGGATACAATGGATGCTGCATGGCAAGACATCTGACATAAAGAACAATACCAGAAGTGGGTACGGCACACCAAAAGATACTTCCCAAGATGCCTTGCCAGAGAAGATATCAGGTGTGATGTGGATGAGAATATGTGGTCAAACGCAAAAGATTGGGCAGATTAGATCACATCTTCTCAATTTTTCTAATGTCCTGTTGCAAATAAAGCCTTTACTGCAGCAATTCTGTCTTTGTTCCCCACATAGACCGTTCATTCTATAAAGCTACTCTGAGATGGGTGATTCAAATTTTACACTGAATTTCTGCAGCAAAATAAACAAAATACATGCATTTACTAAACCCAAAAAGAAAAAGAAACTGTAGTGTAAAACACAATCTATGATAAAGCTATATACTGTTTATTATATAAATCACGTTCCCATGGCTCTCGACCAATGCCCCACTCGTCACAGTTTGCAATGTGTGATTTTGAGCATGGAATTAACTGTTTCTCAGCTGTGTGTTGTAGGTGTGTTGGTGCGTTAAGAGTTTAGAAAAATTATTAGAAGTATTGAAAAAAATGTCATAGCAATCATAAAAAACTGTAAAGGAATCAGTGATGCGTGGGTTGACCCAAAATCAGCGGGTGCCTGCGGTCACCTGCAGTTACCCACGGTTACAAGTCATCCAAAAATATTTTTAATGATATTCAGGTCACGGTCGGTCGGGTCTTTTGAAATAATGATGCCAATTAAACCTTTTTAATTTATATAGTACTAGACTCAATTTTGAAATACATAAGCCTACACTTTATTGGCTGAATAACTGGCACGAGCTCTGTCTGCAGGTAGAGATGGAGGCGGCAAGAGAAAAGGTGAAGACTGGGGAGCAACGGCACAGTTTTTGGTAAAACATGACTTTGACGACTTCATTAAGTTTTGATTTATAGAAAACTCCTTTTAAAACATTTTCATTTTATATCAATTGTATCTTAAATATGATCAATATTTTATCAATCAATTGCCTGTATTAAATAAATAAGAAGCAAATATATAGCTATAGCAGACAATGTAATAAGGCTCCGGCACAATCACTTGCATTGCATGTGTACTGGAGGGCTCCGAAACTCCGCTTGTACCTCACAGATTTGAGAAATATAGGCTATATATTACAGAAAGCTTGAAATGTCTCCTTTTAAACGAAAATATTCAAACCAAAATAAATAAGCTACTCTCTGATTATGTAATACATATGAAATGTGCATTTCTCTCTGGCATTCATGGTGAGTCCACATCGTCAACTTCATCTTTGCAGCGACACAGAAAACTCCAGTTTATTACTAAACAATTAAATGTCTCCTTGGAGTCCTTGCTAATTTAGACACATTCATAATCATTAGGCCTACTTTAACCGGTTCTTTGTGGCAAGCTTTATGCGTGCAGTCATAATGCTTATTATCCTGTAGGCTATAGCATATTTAAGTAATTTCATTAATATAAAGGGGCGTTTTGTCTACTAATCGACCGACTAGAAAAAAAAAAGTAGTCGGATGCAGCCCTTATTCCACATATTTTCGAACCAGCAGGCCATTCTGGGTTGAGCAAGCATCCCCACGGAATGAGTGAGTGGAGCGGAATATTCAGAAATGCGCTCTCCGCTCACGAGCTCTGATCAGAACAAACCCGAACCTCACTGTCTGCTGAACTTGCAGAGACAACAAAATAACGGGTCAGGTACAATATTTTTTTTCGCGGTCCGAGTTGAGGGCGGGTTAGTTGAAAACGTCGGTCGGGTGCGGGTTGTTTATACACTGACCCACGCATCACTGAAAAATAGTTCACTGTTAATTTACTCACCATCAGACCATCCAAGATAGGACACTTTTCTGAGTAGAACAGTAAAGATTTTTAGTTGAAATCATATTCCTTAGTGATTCAAAAAATGGAAGTTCGCAGCTCTGCATTTTTGAGAATAATAAAAAAGAATATCAAGGAAAAATAGGGCAAAATCAGAAGTGTTTAATGTTCCTAAAAAGCATGTATCATATTTTTGTCCCATCCATTGCTCTGGTCATCATTATGTTCATCAATGCAATTTTGACACTGATCCCGTTTTTGTATACGGATGCCATTTCTGAAACAGCATGTAAGTCAAGGCTGGTTCTCTTAGCAGCATAAAAAACTAAATATTTATTTAAATTTTAAATAGTGCCAACAAAAAAAAAAGACCTCACACAAAATCGATTTTTCTTCTTCTTTATAAATAGCACCAGGTGATTAGCTTTGATTAGCCTTCGCTTTATTACGGTGTTGCCAGTGTAGGCTAATGTCTTGAAACTGTGTCATATTAGTAAATCTTTTAGAAATACTTTTAGTTGTTTTTGAATGTCTTGTTTGGGGGCGTGCTGTTATTTTGTTCATGTTTGTTTCTGTTTAATATTTCCATAAAATGTATAATTTGTTTAGTTGTAGTCAACTAACCAGGGGTGACACTTTATTTGACTGATAATGCATTATGACCTACTCTGTGCATTAGGTGCTGTTCTCCACTAGATGGAGAATATACCATTACTGTAACACAAGATAGTTAGGCAGAGGAATATTTCACACACTATTAATGACTTCATTCAGTTACAGGTGGATTGAGTCTTTCAAGGCTCAAAAAGGCTCACAAGCAACATTATATTTCCATTATAATATCCCACGCAAGAGAAAAAGTCATACATATTGGGAATGACATGAGGATGAGTAAAGAATGACATAATTTCCCTTTTTTGTGTGAACTATTTCTTTAATGATTCATCTTAAATATGATTTAAATGAAAGTCTGGATATTTGTGTCAAAAGAAGCACAATTTTAATGGTTATTTTTCAAAAATTGCTTTTTAATTCTAGAGCAGATTAAACAAAGTCTTTAAACATCTCTTAACATTCACATAAGATAAAGATAAAGAAGATCAAATAATATTTTTTTTTGCTTAAATAAACATACAGAATATATATTCTCGTTTTAATAGATAGATTGATTACATATACTGTATAGATAGACTTGCAGCTATAGGCCTCCATTTTCTTAGTCCACTATCTTCTTCAGACCTGGAGGAAAGATTATCATGTTTTTTAAATAGTACATAACATAAGCATCATATTAAAATGTCATATAATTATTAGGTTTGTACCATTCAGACGGTTTTTAATCCAGGGTGCTTTTGGATCTGAACATAACTTTTCCTTCTCTGTGTAGAATCTGCAGGAGATAAATAAACATGAAGTGAAATGAACACAATATCATATACATATTAACTTCTGTGAAATAACGAGAGATCTTACATTAGAGCATCCACACATGGACTCAGAGCATTCTGATGCTTGTATCCCATCAGTTTAATTGAAGCAGGGATTCTTCCTCTTGACACTTCCTTACAGCAGCTCACGCCAACACGAGTGGGACGACGATCTGAAAGAGAGATTGAGATTGAAATCTCCACTGAATTTATATTTTGTGTGTACTGTTTATGTGTGAAAATGAGAAGATCATGATATTGATAAAGGCTCCATCAAATAAAAAACTAAACTGTGCTAACAGCTAAATGCAATAAATAGCAATGGTTTCACCATCATTAAAAGGATTATCCACACAAAATTGAAATTCTTTCATAATTTACTCAACCCCATGTCTTTCCATTTATTTTATATATAAGATATTGAACAATTTTGGAAGCTAGGCAGTTTTGGTTCCCCTTGACTTAATATTTTTATCCATACAATGGAAGTTAATGGGAACCAAAACTGTTACCAAAATTCTTTAAAATATCTTATTTTGTCTTCCACAGAAGAAATTTAGTCATTCAGGTTATTGGGAAAACCATGAGAAAGAGTAAATATAAACTAAATTTGCCTTTTTGGGTAGATTAGGCCAAAATCTGAGTATAAATGTAAAAAAGATTATAGAAATAGAAATCCAGTATTAAATCCTACAACTTACAGTTGTGTTGCTGTGCAGTAACACACACAAGAACCAGCATCATCAGAGCTAATTTCCAGCAGAGCTGCATGATGTTGCATGGTGTAAAATATTCAGATAACCACAAGAAGAATAAGTTTGAAAGCTAGCTTCTGTTTAGAAGATGCTGTATCTAGACTCAGTCTTTTTATATGGTATTTTTCAAGACAGGATATTCACTTCCTTTACATCTCTAACCTGTAAGAAGTTTCCTGCTGACCTCATGTGACAAAAGTCAAATTCATGATCACAGCAGTATTATATCCTGAAGATTTAGGGCTCTTCCTAAGGTTTCTCATTATCAGGAGCACATAAATAGACAGTGACACTGACTATGGTATTGAAATATTGTGCGCTGCATGTTTAGTTACTTACAGTTGGCTTGTGCACCAGTGAAACATCCCATGAGGGCGATCAGAACAGCAATGGTGATTAATCTAGAAGTCCAGGCCATGGCTCTTGGCATCCAGATCGAAGGTAATTTGGTGTTGGTGTTGTATATGTGCGTGAGTTATTATGTGGAGGTCTTTTAAGAGATACAGTGCAGTAGCTGTCAGAAAGAAGTAATGTGTCACAAACTTACCACCACTCTTTTGAAAGCATTGCATCAAGTTATCATAGAAGCATTCACACCTCTCAACCACAATAGATTCAATTTTACCCATCAGCATAATTCATGAGAAACTAATCCCCCTCCCCCCAAAAATGCAAAACAGACCAAAATACGTGAAATGAGTTTAGGCGTTAAATGAGTTTATCTGAAAACTTAAGTAGAAGTGTTGAGTTTCTGATTTGGATGTAATTGGATGTTCTTTACCTTAATATTTTTTTTTTATTTTAATCAAAAAAGCTTTTATATTTACATTTTAACTGGGTGTTTCTTCAGCGATGATCACTTTTGGTTTTCTTAAAAACATTTCAACCACATTCTTATGTTAATATTTCCATCATGTGTGTTTAATATCGTTCTTTTATCATCAAATTTCTTAAATTAATAAATTGGAATAAATTGGCCAAAATAAAAATCAACCCCTGGTATATAAAAGTGCCTGGAGTTGAAGGAATATTAAATTATTTTGTTTTTAATATCTGATTTTTGATGATTTTTTGGTATTGTCATTAATTAAACTAACGTTTGGAAAAAAGTAAAATCGAAAAGGTCTGCACACAAGTTTATACTGTACCAGCTTACTCATTCTATAAGTATGTAATATTTGTTATTGGAGGAAATATACAAAATAAATAGCACAAATAACAAAATATAGTGCATAGCCAGCAACCAATCACAAAGAAAATATTGAAAATCCTTAAGAGAAAAGATGTCTTGATGTTTAAGGAAGGACCTCTTGAACACATTTGGAAAAATCAACCGCAAGCAAAACCAGTAGATGATGATCAGAGTTTATTTATAGTTTCAGATTACAGCTGTTCATTTGCTTCATCAAAAAAAAAGAAAAAAAAAGAAAAAAAAGAAGAAAGTAAAATCCAGCTCTGTTCTCATTCAAATCAGTCTAAAATTCACTCAGACTTGCGTCAGCCTTCTTGACACATGAGTTAATGACACAAGTCCATTACTAGTACACTGAGTAAAATATATTTCAATGTGAAAAATAAAATATAATATTTAAACCACAATTGTTACAATTTTTTTTTTACATTAATTCAGTTTCTGATTAAGAACTGTCAATATCAAAGTGTCCTACATGTATTTGACAACATATACTTTTTTAAATACTCAAAAAAGTTCCAAAACACTACAGCAAAATCTCTTAAACTTTGTAGTTTTAAAAGGCCTAACTAATTTATTACATTATTAGCATATTTTTAGACATTTGTGACTGATGAGCTGTCAATTTCTTGTGTAGCTCCTCCCACATGAGTTTGGTCACTAATAGATGATGTTGGGGCTGCTGTGGAAGTCAGGGTTTGTTTCTTTGAGCTCTGCTGTAAAAAAAAAAAAAAAAAGGCGTGAATACAAGATTACTATACTGATTGCATCACAATATATGTCATAAGCCTTTTATGTTGTTACTAATTCTGTTATGTTTCACCACACTTGTTAGGTTTAACTTACAAAAACTGCTTAACTTTCTCCTTCACCCATGGTTGTCTTGGGTCAATGCAGAAATCTCTCAGCTCAGTCTCAAAACTGTCAAAGAGAATGAAAACATTGAAAACACAGAAATGTAACTGTAACAGATGCTGTTGATTTCTAATCATGACATGTTTTCTTTAGAAATGAACTGATACTTACATGACGGCCTTCACACATGGAAGACTTTCACGTTGCAGCCTGATATTGAGGATGGGATCGGTCAGCTTGGCTGTGGAGACTTGAGTGCAGCATGATTTATCCAGTTTTTGATCTTGAGCTACAGTAAGACAAAAGAACTGGATAAACCTCAATATTCTGCATTGTTTCATCAGACAGAATAATGAATGAACAGTTAAAGCTCTTCACCTGTTGTAGTCCAGATCACAGATGCAATGACCACCGCAACAGCCAAACTCCTCATGAGGGTCCTGCGTGTCTCCATTGTCACAGTCGATCTTCAGTGATCACTTCTGGAGTCAGAGAGAATATATTCAAAACTCTTACTAGCTCGACCTTAAATAGTCAATAAAGCGGAACTGCATGGGCTGCATCCTGTCCATTGTGGCCACATTTATTTGTGTAGATGATTTCATCATTGTTCTTTTGCATCACGGTATCTGGATTTCCATCTAGTTTATTTTGGGATTGGACTCATTTGTCATAGTAGGTGTAAATGTCATGCTCAATTAAAATATGTAAATATAGATGGGGGAATCTCTGTTTGAAAAAGTATTACATTATATTTAATTTCAAACCTTGCTGTCAGTCATTTAATTGATACGAGTTCAGTGTATGCTGAAAAAAGAGCTTTATTTTTAACATGTCAATAGAACAAATGAGTGTACCAATATTTTTTTTCTTTCTTTTTTAATTCAGAAATTTTAATATATTTTATCTTGTAAAGTTGACATGTTTTCAAATGAAGCAAATTAGGAAGGAAGAGCTGACATGCTACAGTCACTTCACCTAAGAGGTTTGTTGGGGAGTTTTGTTAACTGGTGGAAAGGCATTGGTCAAGTTTTTCCATTTCACAATATTTTTACACTGAGCTGCTCCATACTGTCAGATTCTTCTGAAATTCAAGACACTGTTTCAATTTATCATGAAAGCATCCTTTTCTGACAGATTGGAACACATTCATGACTGGAAGTCTATTAAAGGGTTAGTTCGCCCAAAAATGAAAATTATGTCATTAATAACTCACCCTTATGCTGTTCCAAAATATCTTAAACTGTGTTCCGAAGATAAAAGGAGGTCTTACATGTTTGGAACAGCATATGGGTGAGTTATTAATGACATAATTTTCATTTTTGGGCGAACTAACCTTTTAAGTTTAAAAAATGTATATATAAAAACTAAATAATAATTATATAGACAGAACAAAAATAAACCAAAAACAAGATTGTTATTATTTACCCAAAAAAGTTTTTTTTTAAGTCTTAGCATTCTATTTTTTTTAATTCCTCAAAATATCTTATTTTATGTTCCACAGATTAGCAAAACAGACTACAAACATGTAATTGTCCAGCCATGTTCCTTCTTGTTTCACAGGAGTAAAAATATGAGGCAACACAAAAGTCACATTCCCTTAATCATCCTTCACAATGAGTAAAACCAGATATATACCAGAATATAGTTCAGGGCCATATGTATAAACCGCTCCGAATAAAAAAAAAGTTACTCTTAAATGTGTCAAAACTCTATTAATGATGGCATTTTACTTCTAGACTTTACATAAGGGTAAAAAAGTACCCCATGGACACAGTTATATGCTGAATCATTAGTTCCTGGAGTTCCTGGACATCTTCAGATACTAGTAACATGGATTATGCCAAATGCCGACAGATAAAAAATCTAAATCTGACTGACTCTGCAAGAGTCTGAATATATGGAAAAAAATCCAAAAGGTCAGCACTCAAGTTTTTTTTATACCTATTTTCTCATTCTACAGTACATAACATATTATGGAGAAAATTTACAAAATCAATAGCACAAATAACAAAAAAATATGCATAGCCAGCAACCAGCCACAAAATAAATAAATAAATAAACAAATAAATACAAGAGGTTAAAAGGTCAAGATAAAAGATGTCTTGATGTTTAAGGAAGGACCTCTTGAACACATTTGGAAAAATCAACCACAGTCAGAGTTTATTTATAGTTTCAGATTACAGTTGCATTATCAAATATCACAACTTTTTTTCTCTTTCAAATCAGTCTAAAATTCACTCAGACTTGCGTCAGCCTTCTTGAGACACGAGTTAATGACACAAGTCCATTACTACTGTAGTACATTGAGTGAAATATATTTCAATGTGATTAAAATATAATATTTAAACCACAATTGTTAAAAAACTGTTTCACTGTAATTCAGTTTCTGAATAGATTAAGAACTGTCACTCTCGAATGGTCCTACATGTATTTGACAACATATAATATTTTATATACTAAATTTAAATGTGCATAATTTACAAAAAAGTTCCAAAATACTACAGCAAAATCTCTTCAACTTTTAGTTTTAAAAGGCCCAACTACTTTATTATATTATTAGCTTATTTTTAGACATTTGTGACATCATGTTCCACCATACTTGTTAGGTTAAACTTACAACACTTACATTTTTATCATATTTAAAAGATTTAAATAATTTTGAAACGTGTAACTTCTGAGTGATGTGTTCTCATTACTTTGAGATTGTGATGATGATGATTCATAATGTGCTGTCAGTTGCTTGTGAAAGTCCTCCCACACGAGCTCAGACACTAATAGATGATGTTGGTGGTCTGGTGTTTTTGCTGTAAAAAACAACAAACAAAACAAAACAAAACTGGAAGAATACAAGAATACTACATTAAAACACTAGGTCCTTTTTATGTTGCTATATTTCAACATACTAGTTGGGTTTAACTTACACAAACTGTTGAACTTTCTTCTGCACCCATCGTTGTTTAGGAGTATCTTTGCAGTACCTTTGTTCTTTAGTCTCAAAGTTGTCAAAGAGAATGAAAACACTGTACACAGAAATATAATATCAGATGCTGTTGAACTAGTGACGTTTTCTTTAGAAATGAACTGTGATTCTTACATGACGGCCTTCACACATGTAAGAATTTTGAAAAGAGGGTCACACTAGAGCTGTAATTGGGCCTTAAAAATTAGGCCCGACACAACCCGAGCCTGACAAGCACATTTTGATTGACTTTTTAAAAGCCCAAACTCGTTTACAGCCCGACATTATTCAAATGAACATGCACACAGCTCTTTTGCCTTTTGTCAAGAATTTGTCATTTATACATGTTTTAACAATTTATTAATGACTTAAGTAGACTATAAGCCCTCTGTAACATCGTAACATCTTAGCACTCTAAACAGGCCTAGGCTCATTTAGCCTATAAATACACCAACGCACCAATAAAAACAAGTCTTTCTTAACAAATTAAATTAAGATAAATTCTAAATTAAGATGGGTATTTGGCAATAACAAAATTATTCTATTTCGCCACTAGCAGCTGAAATTTTATAAAATAATAATGCCAACATTAGTCTATACACTCTTTCTACGTTATGCATTTAAGATTCAATTAATATTTAGTTATCATTAGAAAAACCTTTACTCACAGATATTAGGCTAGGCCTACATATGTTTGTGGAGGAAAATTATTGAATCCACTGTAGATGGCTTCAGCACGTTCCTGCGCTCACTGATCCAGCAATATAACCCACTGGCTCATTAATCTCATTATTCTCATGGTCAAAACCTTTCCACACTGCTGGTGCAACCAAAACGTAATCGCCAGATGCAAGCCTCCGTTTCACCTATCTGTATGAAAGACTGGTGCCAGAGAAAGGGGACAGGTGGAAGAACACTTGCCAATATATGTGATAAAAATGGAACAATGTGCATTTTACCATTCCCAGAGCAGTCAGTCAATGATATTTGTTTTCCTTGCCCTTACTCTTTCTTTAACCCCACTGAGGAGTTTTTCTGAGTCTGGAGATTGAAGGGTTTTGAACATCGTCCACAGGACCAAATGTCCCTTCAGGATACAATGGATGCTGCATGGCAAGACATCTGACATACAGAACAATACCACAAGTGGATAGGGCATACCAAAAGATACTTCCCAAGATGCCTTGCCAGAGAAGATATCAGGTGTGATGTGGATGAGAATATGTGGTCAAACGCAGAAGATTGGGCAGATTAGATCACATCTTCTCAATTTTTCTAATGTCCTGTTGCAAATAAAGCCTTTACTGGAGCAGTTCTGTCTGTCTTTGTTTCCCACATAGACCGTTCATTCTATAAAGCTACTCTGAGATGGTCATTCAAATTTTGCACTGAATTTCTGCAGCAAAATAAACAAAATACATGCATTTACTAAACCCAAAAAGAAAAAGAAACTGTAGTGTAAAACACAATCTATGATAAATTATTATACTGTCTATTATATAAATCACTCCGGCCTCGGTCCGTTCCCACAGCTCTCGACCCCTGCCCCACTCGTCACAGTTTGCAATGTGTGATTTTGAACATGGAATTAACTGTTTTCTCAGCTGTGTGTTGTAGGTGTGTTGGTGTGTTAAGAATTTAGAAAAATTATTAGAAGTATTGAAAAAAATGTCATAGCAATCATAAAAAACTGTAAAGGAATCAGTGATGTGCGGGTTGACCCAAAATGAGCGGGTGCCTGCGGTCACCTGCAGTTACCCACATTTACAAGTAATCCAAAAATATTTTTTATGATATTCAGGTCACGGTCGGTCGGGTCTTTTGAAATAATGATGCCAATTAAACCTTTTTAATTTATATAGTACTAGACTCAATTTTGAAATACATAGGCCTACACTTTATTGGCTGAATAACTGGCACGAGCTCTGTCTGCAGGTAGAGATGGAGGCGGCAAGAGAAAAGGTGAAGACTGGGGAGCAACGGCACAGTTTTTGGTAAAACATGACTTTGACAACTTCAATAAGTTTTGATTTATAGAAAACTCATTTTAAAACATTTTCATTTTATATCAATTGTATCTTAAATATGATCAATATTTTATCAATCAATTGCCTGTATTAAATAAATAAGAAGCAAATATATAGCTATAGCAGACAATGTAATAAGGCTCCGGCACAATCACTTGCATTGCATGTCTACCGGAGGGCGCCGAAATTCCACTTGTACCTCACAGATTTGAGAAATATAGGCTATATATTACAGAAAGCTTGAAATGTCTCCTTTTAAACGAAAATATTCAAACCAAAATAAATAGGCTACTCTCTGATTATGTAATACATATGAAATGTGCATTTCTCTCTGGCATTCATGGTGAGTCCACATTGCCAACTTCATCTTTGCAGCGACACAGAAAACTCCAGTTTATTACTAAACAATTAAATGTCTCCTTGGAGTCCTTGCTAATTTAGAAACATTCATAATCATTAGGCCTACTTTAACCGGTTCTTTGTGGCAAGCTTTATGCATGCAATCATAATGCTTATTATCCTGTAGGCTATAGCATATTTAAGTAATTTCATTAATATAAAGGGACGTTTTTTTTTGCGGTCCGAGTTGTGGGCGGGTTAGTTGAAAATGTCGGTCGGGTGCGGGTTGTTTATACACTGAAAAATGGAAGTTGGCAGCTCTGCATTTTTGAGAATAATAAAAAAGCATATCAAGGAAAAATAGGGCAAAATCAGAAGTGTTTAATGTTCCTAAAAAGCATGTATCATATTTTTGTCCCATCCATTGTTCTGGTCATCATTATGTTCATCAATGCAATTTTGACACTGATCCCGTTTTTGTATACGGATGCCATTTCTGCAACAGCATGTAAGTCACCATTGGTTCTCTTAGCAGCATAAAAAACTAAATATTTATTTAAATTTTAAATAGTGCCAACACTGTGTGTGTCGAAACAATTTTTCACAGTTGCATTTAGTATATTGGAAATTCATGGTCATTCAGGGAACCTACTGAGTAACATATTCTCAAAGACTAAAAAAAAAAAAAAAAAAAAAAAAAAGACCTCACACAAAATCGATTTTTCTTCTTCTTTATAAATAGCACCAGGTGATTAGCTTTGATTAGCCTTCGCTTTATTACGGTGTTGCCAGTGTAGGCTAATGTCTTTAAGCGAATTTTGAGAAACTGTGTCATGTTAGTAAATCTTTTAGAAATACTTTTAGTTGTTTTTGAATGTCTTGTTTGGGGGCGTGCTGTTATTTTGTTCAAGTTTGTTTCTGTTTAATATTTCCATAAAATGTATAATTTGTTTAGTTGTAGTCAACTAACCAGGGGTGACACTTTATTTGACTGATAATGCATTATGACCTACTCTGTGCTTTAGGTGCTGTTCTCCACTAGATGGAGAACATACCATTACTGTAACACAAGATAGTTAGGCAGAGGAATATTTCACACACTACTGACTTCATTCAGTTACAGGTGGATTAAATCTTTCAAGCCTCAAAAAGGCTCACAAGGAACATAAAATTACCATTATAATATCCCACGCAAGAGAAAAAGTCATACATATTGGGAATGACATGAGGATGAGTAAATAATGACAGAATTTCCCTTTTTTGTGTGAACTATTTCTTTAATGATTCATCTTAAATATCATTTAAATGAAAGTCTGGATGTTTGTGTCAAAAGAAGCACAATTTTAATGGTTATTTTTCAAAATATGCTTTTTAATTTTAGAGCAGATTAAACAAAGTCTTTAAACATCTCTTAACATTCACATAAGATAAAGATAAAGAAGATCAAATAATATTTTTTTTTGCTTAAATAAACATACAGAATATATATTCTCTTTTTAATAGATAGATTGATTAAATATATAGTATAGATAGATTTGCAGCATCATCTAGTCCTCCATTTTCTTAGTCCACTATCTTCTTCAGACCTGGAGGAAAGATTATCATATTTTTTAAATAGTACATAACATAAGCATCATATTAAAATGTCATATAATTATTAGGTTTGTACCATTCAGACGGTTTTTAATCCAGGGTGCTTTTGGATCTGAACATAACTTTTCCTTCTCTGTGTAGAATCTGCAGGAGATAAATAAACATGAAGTGAAATGAACACAATATCATATACATATTAACTTCTGTGAAATAACGAGAGAGCTTACATTATAGCATCCACACATGGACTCAGAGCATTCTGATGCTTGTATCCCATCAGTTTAATTGAAGCAGGGATTCTTCCTCTTGACACTTCCTTACAGCAGCTCACGCCAACACGAGTGGGACGACGATCTGAAAGAGAGATTGAGATTGAAATCTCCACTGAATTTATATTTTGTGTGTACTGTTTATGTGTGAAAATGAGAAGATCATGATATTGATAAGGGCTCCATCAAAGAAAACTAAACTGTGCTACAGCTAAATGCAATAAATAGCAATGGATTCACCATCATTAAAAGGATTTTCCACACAAAATTGAAATTCTGTCATCATTTACTCAACCCCATGTCTTTCCAAACCTGTATGCATTTATTTTATCTACAAGATATTGAACAATTTTGGAAGCTAAGCAGTTTCGGTTCCCCTTGACTTAATATTTTTGTCCATACAATGGAAGTTAATGGGAACCAAAACTCTTACCAAAATTCTTTAAAATATCGTCTTTTGTCTTCCACAGAAAAAAATAAGTCATTCAGGTTATTGGGAATAACATAAGAAAGAGTAAATATAAACTAAATTTGCATTTTGGGTAGATTAGGCCAAAATCTGAGTATAAATGTAAAAAAGATGATAGAAATACAAATCCAGTATTAAATCCTAAAACTTACAGTTGTGTTGCTGTGCAGTAACACACACAAGAACCAGCATCATCAGAGCTAATTTCCAGCAGAGCTGCATGATGTTGGTGTAAAATATTCAGATAACCACAAGAAGAATATGTTTGCAGGCTAGCTTCTGTTTTGAAGATGCTGTATCTAGACTCAGTCTTTTTATATGGTATTTTTCAAGACAGGATATTCACTTCCTTTACATCTCTAACCTGTAAGAGGTTTCCTGCTGACCTCATGTGACAAAAGTCAAATTCATGATCACAGCAGTATTATATCCTGAAGATTTACGGCTCTTTCTAAGGTTTCTCAGTATTAGGAGCACATGAAGAGACAGTGACACTGACTATGGTATTGAAATATTGTGCGCTGCATGTTTAGTTACTTACAGTTGGCTTGTGCACCAGTGAAACATCCCATGAGGGCGATCAGAACAGCAATGGTGATTAATCTAGAAGTCCAGGCCATGGCTCTTGGCATCCAGATTGAAGGTAGTTTGGTGTTGGTCAGTTAGTTGTGTTGATTATGTGCGTGAGTTATTATGTGGAGGTCTTTTAAGAGATACAGTGCAGTAGATGTCAGAAAGAAGTAATGCGTCACAAACTTACCACCACTCTTTTGAAAGCATAGCATCAAGTTATCATAGAAGCATTCACACCTCTCAACCACAATACATTCAATTTTACCCATCAGCATAATTTATGAGAAACGTATCCCCCTCCCCCCAAAAATGCAAAACAGACCACAATACACGAAATGAGTTTAGGGGTTAAATGAGTTTAACTGAAAACGTAACTTAAGCTGAAGTGTTGAGTTTCTGATTTGGATTTAATTGGATGTTCTTTACCTTAATGTTATTTTTACAATTTTATTTTTAATAAAAAAATCCATTATATTTATATTTTAACTAGGTCTTTCTTTGGTTCGGTTAATTAATTAATTAATTTATTTTTTTGAAAAACATTTCAGCCACATTCTTATGTTAACATTTCTCATTATGTATTGTGTTTAATATTGTTCTTGACTTTTACCATCATATTCTCCAATTCATTTTTTATCAGTTTTGGAATAAATTGGCCAAATTGCTTTGTCTTTTTAAGTTTAGTTACAGTTCAGAATATTACTCTAAAATACATACTCTAAGAAAAAAAAATAATAATAACATACTGGTAATATGAATGTTTATGGACATTTTCTTTAACCCTTAAACACAACACACTGCCATGCTTAATTCAAAATGTGGGGAAAACAACTGTGAAAAATCAATACAGAATATTCCCTCATATAAACACTGTACATTGAACCTTATTTCATTTAATCTACACATAATAGACATTTGAAAAAGCATAATTAATAAATAAGCACATAATTAAAGATTTACAGACAGTTTTAATATCACCTTCATACACTGTAAGAAAAAAAGCAAAAAAGATCATTTGTAGAATAAAACTCAACGCCTGGGACATAAAAGTGCATGGAGTTGAAGGAACATTTAACTATTGTGTTTTTAATATCTGATGTGGTTTTTGATGATTTTTTGGTATAAAGGAAAAATCCAAAAGGTCAGCACTTGTGTATACTGTACCAACTTACTCATTCTATAGTACCTAATATTGTTTATGGAGGAAATGTACAAAATCAATAGAACAAATAACAAAAAAATAGTGCATAGTCAGCAACCAGCCATAAAGAAAAGAAAAAATGCTTAAGAGAAAAGATGTCTTCAGGTTTAAGGAAGGACCTCTTGCACACATTTGGAAAAATCAACCACAAGCAAAACCATGTAGATGCTGATCAGAGTTTATTAATAGTTTCAAAATGCAGTTGTTCATTTGCTTCATCAAATAAAGAAAAAAAATGAATGTTCTCATTCAAGTAAAATTCACTCAGACTTGTGTCAGCCTTCTCGACACAAGTTAACGCAACAAGTCCATTACTAGTACATTGTGTGAAATTTGTGTGAAATAAATTTCAATGTGAAACATAAAATAGAATATTTAAACCACAATTGTTACAAAACATTTTCACTGTAATTCAGTTTCTGAATAGATTAATAACAGTCACTGTCAAATTGTCCCACATGTATTTGACAACACATAATATTTTAAATAATCAATTTAAATGTGCATAATTTACAAAATGTTTCAAATGCTACAGCAAAATCAGCTAGTTTTAAAAGGCCTAACTACTCATTATTATGTTCTCATTATTAGCTAATTTTAAGACATCTGTGACTGATGAGCTGTCAGTTTCTTGTAGCTCCTCCCACATGAGTTTGGTCACTAATAGATGATGTTGGGGCTGCTGTGGAAGTCAGGGGTTTGTTTCTTTGAGCTCTTCTGTAAAAAAAAAAAAAAGTGTGAATACAAGAATACTTTATTAAATGCATCACAATACACTTTAAAAAGTAGTTTATGTTGTTACTAATTCTGTTATGTTTCACCATACTTGTTAGGTTTAACTTACAAATTATTAACTTTCTCCTTCACCCATGGTTGTCTTGGATCCCTGCAGAATTCTCCCCGCTCTGTTTTAAAGCTGTTAAAGAGAATCAAAACATTGAAAACACATGAATATAACATCAGATGCTGTTTATTTCTAATCATGACATGTTTTCTTTAGAAATTAACTGTGATACTTACATGACGGCCCTCACACATGGAAGACTTTCACGTTGCAGCCTGAAATTGATGATAGGATCGTTCAGCTTGTCTCTGGAGACTTGAGTGCAGCATGATTTATCCAGATTTTGACCTGCAACAGTAAAACAAAAGAACTGGTTAAACCTCAATATTCTGCATTGTTCCATCAGACAGAATAATGAATGAACAGTTAAAGCTCTTCACCTGTTGTAGTCCAGATCACAGATGCAATGACCACCGCAACAGCCAAACTCCTCATGAGGGTCCTGCATGTCTCCATTGTCAGAGTCGATCTTCAGTGCTCACTTCTTGAGTCAGAGAGAATATATTCAAAACTCTTACTAGCTCGACCTTAAATAGTCAATAAAGCGGAACTGCATGGGCTGCATCCTGTCCATTGCGGCCACATTTATTTTTGTGGATGATTTCATCATTGTTCTTTTGCATCACGGTATCTGGATTTCCATGTAGTTTGTTTTGGAAGTGAATTCATTTGTCACAGCAGGTGTAAATGTCATTTGCTCAATTAATATATTTAAATGTAGATGAGGCCATCTATTTTTGAAAAATTCTGTGTATACTAAAAAAAGAGCTTTATTTGTAACACATCAGTCTACCAGTGGTTTCTTTCTTTTTCTAATTCAGTAATTTAAATATGTTTTATCTTGTAAAGTTGACATGTTTTCAAATGAAGCAAATTAGGAAGGAAGAGCTGATATGCTACGGTTACTTCACCTAAGAGGTTTGTTGGGGAGTTTTGTTAACTGGTGGAAAGGCATGGGTCAAGTTCTTCCATTTCACAATATTTTCACACTGAGCTGCTCCATACTGTCAGATTCTTCTGAAATTCAAGACACTGTTTCAGTTTATCATGAAGGCATCCTCTACTGACAGATTAGAACACATTCATGACTTTAAGTCTATTATAAAAAAAAAAAATGGATATATAAAAATGAAACAATTATGTTAAAATGTGTGATCACATGAATGGGATATAGCCCTAAAAAAAAAATTAAATTAAAAAATTAACCCCCAAAAAGTTTCAGCATTCAACATTTTTTTTTTGTCCAGCCATGTTTCTTCCTATTTCACAGGTATACATATGAGGTAATACAAAAGCCATATTCCCTTAATCATCCATCAGAATTAGTAAAACCAGAGGATATAGTTCATGTACTATATGTCTGAAGCTGCTCAGAGTAAAAAATGACTCTTAATTGTGTCAAAACTCTAAGAATTATGTAATTTTACTCTTATTCCTTATGAATAAGAGTGGTTCATAAAGTCAACCAATTGTCTCAGCTCCTAAATTATTTTTCCTATGGGGTCATATGGGGTCTTTATCAAAGTTAAGACTCTGCCACACCTCCCTAAAAAGGCTTGTTAAACCTGCCCCCACATATCTACGTAACTATGTGGAAATACTTGTGCAATGCTGCCCACGCAATGTTCACGCAAAGAAAAAATGTGTGGTTTCAGTAATCGTTGGAAGCGCTGCATCCATTGCGTCACGTAAACATAAAACCATTTCCATATTTGTGATCAGAGAAACGACAAACAACAAGTGCTACTCTAAACTGCTCAAAACTCATGTTTGAATTGTCAGAGGCAAATTTTTACATAAACGTACTTACAGACTGTGAGTCAAAACAGCTAGCATTGTAGTCTTCTCCCAGGATCAGGAAACAGTCCTCCATAAAATGAGCACCATACATCTGAATATTTGGGTTAAACTGTTCTGGAACAGTGTTGTAAATACAACTTAACCACTGATTTCTTGTTGTGTCCCCTTTGGAAGGCCAAACAAAGAAGCTTCGCTTTCACAAGGAAAACACCTTCAGAACATGGCGGCAGCGGCAACAGCAAGAATAAAAGTTATGCCTTCTTCCTTTGCGTGAACATTTTGGTAGCGTTATGCAAATCTTCCCACAACGTGAGGTAGACATGTGGGGGGCGTGTTTAAATGAGCCATTTTAGGAGGGTGTGGTTGATTCTTTACTTTTATAAGGAATATCTATTTGGATTTGAGACTTTAGTCTTTGCAACTTTACAGATCTTCTTTATGCACTAAGAACTTGTAACACTCCAAAGAGTAAGGAAAAGTTGAGATCGCATCATACGAACCCTTTAATGTTGTGTGTATTTTTCTGCCGGAGGTCCTGGACATCTTCAGATAGTTTCACAGATTCTGTCAAAAACCAACAGATAAAAAAAATCTAAATCTGACAGACTCTGCAAGAAATCTTAGAATAAGCATTGGTTGGATCTTCCATCAAGGAAATTAACCCAAAGCAAAAATCTAAATCAATTCAAAAATGAGCCAATGAGCACGAACTGAAGGTTCTGCCATGGCCATCACAGTCCCTGACCTAAATCATGCAGAAATTAAGTGATTTGAACAGAAGAAGAGAGGCACCAACATGGACCTGGAGAGATTCTGTATGGAAGAATGGTCTCCAAAATCTTTTTGGGTATGTCCACACTCATCTGACATTATGGAAGTAGACTCAAGAGGTTGCAAATAGTATTCAGTAAAAAGGGACCAATAATCGTGCCCACAAGGTGTTGGAGAAAAATAAAATCATAATGAAACCTCTTCACACACACATATTTGTTTTTAATGAAAGGTTAGTTTTTTGTAAATTCTTTACATGGCTGCGGTGGTGATTGCTCACAAATCAGACTCGTCTGAGATAATTTCTCACAGCATTACACTAAATATTTACATAAGCAAATTCTAATACGTGTCTGACTGTTATTATTCTGGAGGATGATGATGCACAGTTCCCATCAGTGTTTTAGAGAAACGGAACATATGACTGATGTTGTTTCCTCAGACAGTTATTGGGTGTGAGTGAGTGAGTGAGTGTGTATGTGTGTGTGTGTGTGTGTGTGTGTGTTCATCTCATCTCTACTGTGACCTCTATGTGAAATCTGTGTGATAATACTTGTGAAATGCATTCTAACCACAAAGACCCTCCTTAGATATTCTGATGGTTTCAAATAATTTAGAAAGGTGTTGCTAACCTCTCATTCCTGTAGGCCTCAGGCCTTTAATCAAAGGTTAAGACAGTCACAGGAGAAATTCAGAAATAAACTTATATTAGTTGTATTCTATTAAATTGGTTTTTAGATAAATTTCCATTCCAGAAGACCAACATTTAGTAGTGTTTATTGCAGTTTCTCTTTGTTTAATACATACTGCATCCAATACATTTTAAACACTTTAACTGATGTCAAGTTAAATAAATTATATTCTATAAGTCATAATAGGAAAATAAATATATACTCGGATGAATTAAAAACAAATTAAATATATTAAACAATACTTAAAGCAAATGCATAATACATACAATTCTAAAAAGAAAATAAAGATTTATGAATTAAACATTATAAATAAAACTAGAACATCAATATGTGAAAAATAAATAAAAAAGACAAAGGGATAACATAACTTAGACTGCCCAGCAGCTAAGTGTGAAAGCGAACCGCAGATTGTTTCTTCGTGCAATATGTTCAACATATTTTTCCAGCGTAGAAGAGCCATGTGTATTGAGCAGAATTGTGTAGTACAGTGTAGCTTGTCTGGCTAACAGAGATGGAAAAGAAGCCTTGCTGGTGTGGCTGGTGAAGACCGGATTCTGGGTGAAGTTCACAGATGTTTGGTCACCATGTCTGTATCTTCAGTTTTAGTATAATCTTTACAAATCACACCGTTCTGTTGAATTAGAACAGAAGAAAAACAGGTCAGGAAGTAGCCCTTTATATATATACCAATTTATAATAGACTTTGTTTGTATAAACCATGCAGAGGTTGTCATATTTTATTCAGTTCATCTATCCTGCATTACTCCTTACATACTCTTTTTCATAATCTGAAGACTCTAACCTTTTGTAGACGTTTTGTCCTTTTACTGAGCCATGGAGCCTTAGGATCGATGCAGTGCAACCAGTTATTTTTATCAACGAACCTGTAAAGATGAAAGGTGAAAAGCATTTAGACTACATATACTGACAAAATTTATGCAATAAAATGCTTTTTGACAAAGAAGAGATTTGGCAGGCATTTGATTATTATTGTTTTTAACTGACAGACTTACACTACAGCTGCAAGACATTTGCGTGTTGCTGGAAGGTTGTAACAGCTTGTTATTTTGATCAAAGGTTCTTTATCCGTGAGCATCTCCTCCTTGCAGCAGGTTGGCCTTTTAGGGTCATGAGAGATCACTGCAAGCAGACAGAAAGACATCCATAAATAAAAGTATTTCCCATTTTTAGGTTGATTTCGGAAGCTCTCGAAGTGTAACAATGTAAATAAAGCTAAATTTCATAAGATAATAAGACTTTAGAGATTATGTCTTAAGCAGAGTATTCTTAATACATTGGCCAATACTTGTGTCCTTGTTTTAACTATAATCTATAAGAATTTAATTAGGTTTATGGTTGAACATATAAATAAATTTTTTAAATAAATGTAACAATTTTCCTTAAGTATTGAGTGCAAATGTCAATTTGTGTGCGAGTGCAGAAGTCAAAGGACACTCACCTCCTGATGTGAAAGCACACAGGAATATAACCAAAGAAAACAAACAGATCATTTGTTGAGATGCTGAGGACAGGTACATGTTTCCTGAGGGATCCTGTGTGCTATCCGATTCCACAAACTGTTTGCTGCACTTGGGCTGCTATTGCTTTTTATGTCCTCAGAAACGGGAAGTATCGTCTTTGTTAATGCTTCATAACGGAATAACTTACGCAAGATTAATCACTCTGCAGCATGACATGGACATGACATGAGTTATGGAGGTTACTTCTAAAAGATGAACATTTACAGTTATCTAGGTTGTTGCTTCACAGAGATATTAGCTACTGTAAATGATGTAATTATTGGAAATGACAAGGATAACTGGAGAGTATCGTCATTTGTAGGGTTTCTGTGAAATTTGTCATGGGACTAGTGTCAAATCTGGACACGTGAAAGCCAAAAATACAGGACCAAGTAATAATTTTGTTACGCTAGTATGATGATGATGCTCTGGCGATGTTCTTTAATTTTGCTAAAATTTGTTAATCGGGATAAAAAATTGGGAATTAAATAACTGTCACAACAGATCAGCATTGTCAACAAGTGTATTATTGCATTATATGATTAATTAGGGAACACATTTTAATTAAATAATTCATGCAGTTAGGATATAAGTGTTAGAGTGAAAAGTGAAACCAATAATGATTCAACTGCACAGAAGCTTGTGTGAAAACAAACCACAGCATGTTGTGCAAAATGTTCAAGTGGAAAAAAATGGTGCATGCAAACATTAGGCAGGTACTTGTGTGGAAAAAAAAAATAATGTGACGGATAATATACCAAATCAATAATTTTTCCCTACCAGAATATTAATTAATATTTATTTATTATTTTTTTTGTTTTTGTTGCTTTTATAACTTTTTTGTTCACTCAGAACTAGAAGTCTGTGAATAAAAAGTGCTATTTCTGTGGCGAATTAGCGCTTTAAAGGAACAGTTCACCCAAAAATGAAAATTTGCTGAAAATATATTTAAGATTCAAGCTAAGGGCCAAAAAATTGTCAACCCCCATCCCCCCCCCCGAAAAAAAAGAATTCTCAATACCAAGACCAGGTATGTGTTCACAAAACTACTACTCTGGATGTGTGTTCACAATGTGTATGTGTTCACTACTCACTGGTTTGTGTGTGAACACGGATAAGTGAAATACAGAGCATTTCCTTTCCTTCCCTTTCTGGTGAAATGTAATTATTCTGACTGTTTGAATTTTATTAAAAGTCACCACTGGTCTTCCATAGTAGCATATATTTAGATCATGATATCCACAGTTAAACCACACATACAACACCTCAATACCATGATATTCCATCAAGCTGTTCAAGCTCTCATTGTGACGGCACCCATTCACTACTGAGGATCCATTAGTGAGAATAACATTTTATTGTATGACCTTTATTAGAAAAAAAAGAAAGAAAAAAAAGTAAATCATGACATAAAATGCAATAACTGGAGAATACTGAAGGTATTGGAATAGTATACACTCATTATTAATGTTTTGAATTATTTTATTTATCTTTGTGTAATTGAAAATTAATTTCAAATTGTGTAATGGATGTGTGACTCTAAACCATACAGTTACTGAGAAAAAGTATTTGTGACAACTTTCCATGTGACAACTAGCCCCGGTCTTCAGTAGACATCACTGCCTTATTTGGTCTTGACCATAAATGCTGGTCTGTGAATGTCACTTCGCACATCCTCTTCTCTTTGAGATATATTTAACAAGGGAATATACCATATACACAATTAGCATTTAGTGCAGTACATTCCAGCCAAGAGGAGTTATTTTTATGTGTGGTGGACAGTTATAGTCCAAGTGAGTTTGAGGCTTTAGTCACAGCCAGGACAGGAAATCCCCACAGCTATGTCACAAGACAGCGACAGAGTCATGGATGGTTTTAAGAGTCTGTCTTTAGAGCTTTCCTCTGCATCACTTCTGTAACATCACTGCTTCTACCAGTTTTGAAATGTGAGAGGCTACCCCCCCCCATTGTCTTTCTGTGGCTTACAGATTAGCCACAGCGCCAACATTCATTTACTTTCTTGTGCTGCTTTACCAAGAGGAGATTGAGGAACTTGTGGTCAAGGGTCATTGAATTTAAAAGTTCTATCTGCTCAGTCTCAGACTCATTCTCAAACTATTGAAAAATACAAAAAACAAACAAACAAACAAACAATTTAGAATCACATTTGTTGGTTTATAAAATTACACTTACAAAGAATGTCTGTGCTGACATTGTTACTCTAATTTACCATTGTAAGGCATGTATTCGTTTCTTTTTTCAACACAAGGATTATTTTAGGAGCTGGATGGAGCAATAAGAGGGTTATTGTAGAGGTCACTGGTTATCTTATCAACCTGCTTCCTGGATCTCACCTCATACAAGTCCTGGGGATGGGACAGACTGTTGAAATATTCTCCACCCTTTACTCCCATGTCTAGGACTGATACTGTCACATGCATTCAAAAATTTTTTTTTTTAAATGTTCAAACTCATGAAAAATTAAACAAAGTCTCGGTGACCCTTGGGTTGATTTGCGTCGCAGTGTTTCTAATGAAATATCAAGCGTTTGTGTAGGTGATGCATGCAAAGATACCAAAGCTAGCGAGACAAGAAACCACAGGAAGTTGCTCAAGTAGTCAAGATGAAATCATCCCACGTTGCTGACGAGTCAACGAGACAGATATTAATAACGCTCTTTGTATATGGAATGTGCACTGTCATGGTGGCCCACACAACTTTTAACCTCATGTATTTTTAATTGTACATTTTGCAAAATGGAAAAAAAAAGTCTACAGCCGTGTGTCAGTAAATGTACCAGTCAGAATTAAACTTCTGTTTAACTAAATCCAGAATTATGGAATATTATTATTGTGGCATATTATTAACTGTATAACTCTGTTCATTTGTATACTATGTCTTCTTTGATTTCATTTAGACAATGCTTGTGTTTAACTTAATATCTCTCTTGTAGCCTCAGCCTTTCTGTGCTGCCAGCTTAGCAAAAATTTAGTCTGTTAGCGGTTAGCACTTAGCCAAACCACAGATGAACACTGATAACAGGAAATAGTAAATATTCAGACATGAACAGTTTGAACTTGCAGACTGCATCACGTACTCCTTTAAGAAACATTATAGTTCAGTTCAATTCAAGTTTATTTCTATAGCACTTTTTACGATACAAATCGTTTGAAAGCAAATTAAGAAAATTAAGTTTCTACAATATTTAGAAGTAGTTTATCAGTGGTGACTGTCAGTTTATGTACATATGGCAGAAATGTATGAAAAAATCAATAAAAGACTTAATCAAACAGATGATGAACACTATTAACAGCAATTATTATATGATGAAATCAAACTTATAGCAAAACTTGGTAGTTATGTATGTTGTTTTAGGGTTGGTGTCATTGGCATTATCTCTTCTCAGGTATTCTGTGTAGATGGATTGTAGTGTGGTAGAAGACTAGTTAAGAACACAGTAGCTAATCCATTAAGGGCCTCATAGGCAAGCAATAATAATTTGTAACTGATACAGAACTTAACAGGTAGCCAGAACAGAGACTTTAAAATTAGGGAATATGATCATATTTTCCTGACCTGGAAATGACAATAGCCGCTGCATTTTGGACAACCTGTACATGTTTATTGACTACCTGTATTTGATAATAATTCAGCGTCTGCTAAATGATTTAACGTAAATGTAAGATGCAGGACAACCACCTAGCAGTGCATTACAATGGTCCATTCTAGAGGTCATGAATGCATAAACTAGCTTTTCTGCATCAGAAACAGGTAAAATGTTTTGTAGCTTGGCAATGTTTCTAAGATGGAAGAATGCTTTTTGGGAAATATGATTTTCTAAAGGGAAGTTGCTGTCTAATATAACACCCGGATTTTTGACTGTAGAGGAAGTAGCAGTAGATCCATCTAAAAGCAAAATAAAAGAGATTCTGTGTACTGTTTTTTTGGTCCAGTAAGTAATATCTCTGCTATTATTGGTCATCCAATCTTACATTTTTAACACACTCTGTTTGTTAAGATAATTTAAAAGTTTATCTGGTCTCGTTGAGATATCTAGTTGAGTATCATCAGCAAAACAATGGAAACTGATCCCTTATTTTTCATATTACCAAGGGGAAACATGCATATTGAAAATAGCAGAGGACCTAGGACATAGCCTTGTGGCACTCCATATTTTACCATTAATCATGAGATGACTCCCCATTTAAATAAACAAAGTGGTAGCAATTGGAAAGGTAGGATCTAAACCATCTTAATGCCTGCCCTTGAATACCTGTATAGTTTTGTAATCAATCTATGAGTATGTGATGACCTATCCAGCAATAAGATCAAGTAAAACTAGCAATAAGATCGAACCTCTGTCTGACACAAGAAGCAGGTCATTTGTCATTTTAAACAGTACAGTTTCTTTGCTGTGGTGGGGCCTGAAACCTGACTGAAATTCTCCTACAGTCTACTATAGTTTTAAGTTGAAATATGTTTTTTGGAGAGTCTTAATGCTTGTTTATACAGCTATATAGCATACTGGTTCCTGAGTTGTTATGTTAGATACATAGTTCTGCTCAACTTAACAAAGTTCCCTTTGTGGAAGATATAAAACTAGTTCTCCTAAACTTTGATATATATAAAAAAAAAAAAAAAAACACTGATAATGAAACACATTTGTGTAACTGGGCATTTAAGTACAAACCTTATAATGACTGACACAGTTCCCTTGTGACAACTGTGTGAGAACAAACATCAGACCAATGAGTAATCAATATACATCATCACGTGTTTTGTGAGTTTATCTGAGTCATTGATTGATTTACAAACATTTACCATGGTAACCACAGTTTCCACCAAATTACTTAAGATACTTAAGATGTTATACTTTGTCTTTTTTAGCCATTTAAAAATATATATATTTATTTAATTTAATTAATTAAATAATTAATTAATTTTATTATTATTATTTTGTGACACTTGGATAATACCCAGGAGTATCACACTTTGGTACCTGTGGTATGTGAATGGAAGCTTACCCTAATAAATTTGTGTAAGGGTGCTACCCAGATTAAAAGAAACAGTTATGAATATAACTGAACATATGAATATACATTTCTTTAAATATGAAACCATCTCTGTAAGTGAAGTCAGAACATTATAAAATGTTATATATATATATATATATATATATATATATATATATATATATATATATATATATATATATATATATTGATGCTGTTTATGTGAACATTTATTCTCCATGTTTTTTTGTTTTTTTTGGAGACTTAATTTGTTCTCTCAAGTACATTTTAAGGCACATGAATTCTTATCATTTGTGTAATAAGATAAACATTTATAGATGTCAGTAGCGCCCTCTAGTGATGGACTTTCGCTCGTTCTTTTTTCCTTTTTTTGTTACATGCTGCCATCTGCTGAGTGCTCACGTGTTTCATTGTAGAAAGCCTATTTTCTAATACATTTCATTCTCTTTTTTGATGAATTCTTTGCCAAATATCAGTTCTATTGCAATTTCTCACTTCATATTCTTCTTTTTATTGCACAACTCAGACCACTGAAAAAGTGTTGGCCCCCTTCCTGATTTTTTGCATGTCTGTCACACTTTAATGTTTCAGATCATCAAACTAATTTAAATATAAGTCAAAGATACCACAAGTAAACACAACATGCAGTTTTTAAATTAAGGTTTTTATTATTAAGGGTAAACAAAATCCAAAACTACATGGCCCTGTGTGAAGAAGTGTTTTCCTGTGGTTGATCTCACCTGAGTTCAATTTCTCATATTTGCCACACCCAGGCCTGATTAATGCCACACCTGTTTGCAATCAAGATATCTCTTAAATAGGACAAAGCGAAGTAAACAGACTGGATATCAAAATAAGCAGGTCAGAAATTAAAAGTTTTATTAAGGACACAATTAACAGAATGTGGCAGGAGAGATGGGATAAGGAGGGAAAAGGCAGACACTTGTACAACATACACAAAGAGGTTACAACTAGTAAAATCAGTGGAGTGGAAAGGCAGGAGGAAATATTGTTCACCAGACTGAGGACGGGACATACAAGTTTAAATAGTGGATTACATATTATAAGGAAATATCAGACTGGAGTATGTACAAACTGTGGAGTAATAGATAATGTAAAACACATACTTCTAGATTGTACACAATACACCAGAGAAAGGGAAAATATGAAGAATGGCAAATAAAGACTTTAACAATGGAAAATTTGACCAACACACAGTCCACTATTAGGGCAGTTTTTTTTATTATTATTTAATTATTTTCTCCTGTAGGATGAGGAGCTCAGAGTGGAAGCTGGAGGAGCTGAACACGCAGCGCCAGCTGAAGCTTGGGCTTTGGTCCTATAGGATGTTTTTTTTTTTTTTTGATGACATCCCAGTGTGATCACACCTCAGCCCAGTAGATGGTGGTAATGCACAATGATTGCAAACTACCAATTAAATTTACAGAAGAAGTAGTGAAGTAGTAGACCAAAAGATCCTCAAAAGCTAGACGTTCAATTCAATTCAAGTTTATTTGTATAGCGCTTTTTACAATACAAATCGTTACAAAGCAACTTTACAGAAAATAATGTTTCTACAATATTTAGTAGTAGCTTATAAGTGGTGACTGTCAGTTTGTGCATGTATGACAGGATTTTTAGAAAAATTAATACAAGACGTAGTCAGCCAGATGATGAACATTATTAATATTATTAATTAATAATTATTATATGATGCAGTCACACTTGTAGCAATATTTATTAGTTGTGTTTGTTGATTCAGGGTTAGCATCATCTGGGGTCCTCTGAGGGTCAGCATCATCTCTTCTCAGGTGTTCTGGATCCAGACAGGGAGCTTGTGTAAATCTTAGTTACCACAGGATGTAAATGCAAAAACATAGAAACAAAATAGAGACATCATTAGCATAGCTGCTGATCCAACAAAGTAAAATTAGTTTAACCCAAGCTAATTAATAAGAATGCACATTTGCTCAGATGCAATTACACTCACAATTTAATAGATACATTATTCGTATGCTTGGCGAAAGAGATGTGTTGTTAATCTACATTTAAACAGAGAGAGTGTGTCTGAACCCCGAACATTATCAGGAAGTGCAGGAAGGCTATTCCAAAGTTTAGGAGCCAAATGTGAGAAAGCTCTACCTCCTTTAGTGGACTTTGCTATCCTAGGAACTACTAAAAGTCCAGCGTTTTGTGACCTTAGGGAGCTTGATGGATTGTAATGTGGTAGAAGGCAGGAGCTAGACCATTTAGGGCCTTATAGGTAAGTAATGATAATTTGTAACTGATACGGAACTTAATAGGTAGCCAGTGCAGAGACTGTAAAATTGGGGTAATATGATCATATTTTCTTGACCTTTTTAAGGACTTTAGCTGCTGCATTTTGGACAACCTGTAGCTTGTTTATTGAAGAAGCAGGACAACCACCTAGAAGTGCATTACAATAGTCCAGTCTAGAGGTCATAAATGCAGGAACTAGCTTTTCTGCATCTGAAACGTATAACATGTTTCGTAGCTTGGCAGTGTTTCTAAGATGGAAGAATGCAGTTTGTAACATGGGAAATATGATTTTCTAAAGGGAAGTTGCTGTCAAATATAACACCCAGATTTTTGACTGTAGAGGAAGTAACAGTTCATCCGCCTAGTTGCAGATTGTAATCTACCTGTACAAGATTCTGTGTAGTGTTTTTTGGTCCAATAATCAATATCTCTGTCTTATCCGAGTTTAATTGGAGAAAATTATTTGTCAATCAATTTTTTTCATTTTGAACACACTCTGTTAGCTTAGATAATTGAGAAGTTTCATCTTGTCTCGTTGAGATATATAGCTGAGTATCATCAGCATAACAGTGGAAGCTAATTCCATATTTTCTAATAATATTACCAGGGGGAAACATGTATATTGAAAATAGAAGGGGACCTAAGATGGATCCTTGTGGTACTCCATATTTTACTGATGATAAATGAGATGACTCCCCATTTAAGTAAACAAAATGGTAGCGATCGGACAGGTAGACAACGCAGGTAGATCGGACATGGTGTCGAACGCAGCACAAAGATCAAGTAAGACTAGAAATGAGATGCAGCCTTGATCTGACGCAAGAAGCAGGTAATTTGTAATTTTAACAAGTGCAGTTTCTGTGCTATGGTGGGGCCTGAAACCTGACTGAAATTCTTCATAAAGATCATTTTTTGTGCAGGAAGGTGCTCAATTCAATTTTTTAGCAGACTAAAATTTTAGACATAAATGGACGATTTGAAATAGGCCTATAATTTGCCAATACACTAGGATCTAGTTTTGGTTTCTTAATAAGAGGCTTGATAACTGCCAGATTGAATGGTTCTGGGACGTGACCTAAGGATAACAACGAGTTAATGATATTGAGAAGCGGTTCTTCGGCTACTCTTTCAGTAATTTAGTAGGTACAGGATCTAATAAACATGTTGTTGGTTTAGATACAGTGATAAGTTTAGTTAGTTCTTCCTGTCCTATGGTTGTGAAGCACTGCAGTTTATCTTTGGGTGTGTTGGATGAAACTGAAGTGCTAGACGCTGTAGAATCTACATTTGCTATTGTATTTCTAATGTTATCTATTTTATCAGTGAAGAAATTCATAAAGTCATTACTATTAAACGTTGGTGGCATATTTGAATCAGGTGGCATCTGGTAATTTGTTAATTTAGCCACTGTGCTAAATAAAAACCTTGGATTGTTTTGGTTATTTTCAATGAGTTTGTGTATATGCTCTGCCCTAGCAGTTTTTAGAGCCTGTCTATCTGGACATACTGTTTTTCCATGAAATTCTAAAAATTTCCAAGTTAGTTTTTCTCCATTTGCGTTCAAGATTACGAGTTACTTTCTTGAGAGAGTGAGTATTTACTGTTACCATACCATGGCACAGTACGTTTTTCTCTAACCTTTTTCAATTTGATGGGGGAAACAGCTTCTATTGTATTAGAGAAAAAAGTGCCCATGTTGTCAGTGATTTCATCTAATTCATGTGTATTTTTGGGCACAAATAGCAGTTGAGATAGATCAGGCAGGTTATTTGCAAATCTGTCTTTGGTGACGGGAACAATAGTTCTGCCCAGACGGTAACGCTGAGACATCATGCTGAGATAAAAAAAAAAAAAGAAATTAGAAGGAAATTAATTGAGATCTATCAGTCTGGAAAAGGTTATGAAGCCATTTCTAAAGCTTTGGCACTCCATCGAACCACAGTAAGAGCCATTATTTACAAATGGCAAAAACATGGAACAGTGGAGAACCTTCCCAAGAGTGGCCGGCTGACCAAAATTATGCCAAGAGCACATCCAAGAGTTCCTAAAAGACCCTACATAACATTCAAAGAATTGCAGGCCTCATTCGCCTCAGTTAAAGAGCCAGTAAGATGAAAATTCTGAGCTTCCTATCACTGTTTATAAGTCCTGTACATTAGGTTTAAATCCATCCAAGGTTAAAAAACATTGTCATTTTGTCAAAATATAATTTTAAAATTACCTCAATTCTCAGAGATCCCCAAACGGTTCGCGCGAAGCTGTTCAAAAGATTCAGTTTCCTTAAACCCCACCTTTCGGTAGCATACTGTGTTCTGATTGGTCAACTAACATAGTCAGGTTTGATTGGTTGTTCCGCACACACCTCCACGGTAAACTTTGCGTTAGCATCTGTTTGGGGTGAATTATGTCTTATTCCTCTCATCGCGAAGCAAGCAGTAAAATAAAAAAACTTGAACAGTCTCGCTGCTTTTTCTTCTATGTGGGTGTATTCAAGCCGCGTGCTTCAGTTTGAATCTGAATAGCGCATTCAGCGCGGGGGGGTGGTCACATATAACGGAGGGAGACATGAAAAACAGACATAGCGTTGTTTTCATATGGATTACTTTATCACAGAATATCTGTTCGGCAGCACTTCAAGCTTTCTATAGATATCTCTCTCATGTCTTTGCGTCAGATCACAAACGCTTTGAAAATCCCGCTGTACTCACCGAGATTAGAAAAGCAGTCATCAGTGAAATGTTGTGAACAGAACAAAAGGGATTTGTTGTACTGCTCTGGTATGGTAAAAATTAATTTTAGCCATTGGTTCTTCTGATTTTCATTCTTTGGCAGTGAAAATAAAACAAACTTGCCTTTACAATTGAAAACACACTGTCTCCTCGACATGACGCTATCACACCAACCAGAGCATCTGTGCGTGGGGGGTGGGGCAGTTCAGAGTTCCGTTTCTCCCAAGACGGTAGGCGGAGATTATTATGCAAAGTGTTCCTAGTGACGTACATAGAGATGGGCAAAAGATTTGAAATCTATAACGACTTGTTTCAGCCATTCAGGTAATTTTTGATTTCCCATCTGTGTGGCTCTTTAAAGAACAAATGCTCGTCTCAGTTTTGCCAGAAAACATCTTGATGATCACCAAGACTTTTAGGAAAATTCTCTGAGGACTGAGGAGACAAACGTTGAACCTCTTGGAAGGTGTGTGGCCCATTACATAACACTGCATTTCAGAAAAAGAACATCATAAAGTCAACATCAAAGTCCTGACCTGAATCCCGTTAAGATACTGTGGCATGACCTTAAAAAGGTGGTTCATGCTCGAAAAACCCTCCAATGTGGATGAATTACAACAATTCTGCATAGATTACCAAAATTCCTCCACAGAACTGTAACAGTTCATGCTGATGCTGATCAGTGGTGACACTGATAGTCACCACTGATAAGCTACTACTAAATATTGTAAAAAACTTAATTTTCAAAGTTGCTTTGAAACAATTTGTATCGTAAAAAGCGCTATACAAATAAACTTGAATTGAACTGAACTATAGTATTTCTCAAAGGAGTATGTGACAATCTACAGGCCTTTTGTTTTCAAATCAAACAGGTAGAGGGGTCTTGCTGTGATGATGTTTCGTAAAATGTGATGAACGTGAGTCTTCACACCTACAGTGGTGTGAAAATGTTTTGCCCCCCCCCCCTTCCTGATATAGGACGATAGGTGGCAAGCTAGAAACTTTCCGACCTCTCTCTTGTCAACGAGCGGAGTGAAGAGATTGAACGCATGTTCCTGAGTACCTGATATTAATCTTTGGAGTTTGCCTACTTTGTGTGCGTTTATGCAAAGTGGTAAGTCTATATACTTCTCTGTGATACTTAATATATTTCAATCAGGACCACTTCCATCAAGTATATTTAATGACAATTATAATTGCATACAGTTAGTGTTGGCGGTATGGTTATGTTCTGGGCAACACTCCACACGCCTGTCCATGCAGCCATGCTTGGACAGAGCGGGGAGAGCAGCAAGACAAACCCCCCTGGGGTACAGAACAGAACCATTATAAGCATACATAATTACAATTCACAATTAAAGGAGTGGTAAACAAAATGTCATAGAGACTGCTTCCAATGAAGACGCTGTAAAGAAAGAACAAGTTAGATCAGATTACAGGTTCAGTTGGTGGAGTTGGGGTTGGAGGAGGGAGTTAATTGCAAGCAGCAATGCGATGGAGAGACACTGAATAATGGGAATTTAAATAAACCGCAGGTGATGGGTGTCAAGACCGGATTGGTACACATCAGGAACAGCTGACTGTCAGCCGATGCAAGCATGACTAACATGACCTGACTGAACTAAAGCAAATCTCGATTTATTCTGCCCTGTTATGGCTTTATTTTAAAGAAATTAGCGAGATGTCTGTCTCCTCAGAGTTCTGAATTCACGCTGACGTAGTTACATATAACAGATTATGCATATAAAGTCATTTACTTAATTCCTTATGTATCATTGCTTTGGTGCATCATAATTTAGTTAATAAGTGTTTAGATGTTGATTTTATCATATTCTCCGTAATCCCGTTCATATACGATGATTACTCAGCACTTTATAACAGACACGAAGAATTTGCAAATTACTGTTATACATGCTGAATGCGCTATCTAGAGGGCAATTTAAGTATTGCAGTTAACTAAGAATTGTAATGGATATGAATATCATGTATATATGTTGTCATTATATTATTGTAATAAGTTTATTTATTTGTTTATTTCAGACCACACACATTTACTACAGTAAAGTCAGATTGTTCTAAATCCTGTGCCGTGTTTTTACTGACACCCTCCTGATCTCCTGATCAGCCCAATAGTTCCAACTTCCCTACATGAACACAACATGCATAAACAGCATCAATATATGTAAGTTACTTTATGCTGTCGAGGAATTTTTGGACCAAAATTCATCCACAGCACTGTAATAGAGTCATTGCAAGTTATTGCAAACGCTTGATTGCAGGTTTTGCTGCTAAGGGTTTCCCAACCAGTTATTAGGTTTAGGGGGCAAACCTTTTCACACAGGGCCATGTAGTTTTGGATTTTGTTTTCCCTTAATAATAAAAACCTTCCTTTTAAAAAATGCATGTTGTATTCACTTGTGTTATCTTTTACTACTATTTAAATTGGTTTGATCCGAAACATTCAAGTGTGACAAACATGAAAAAAAAAAAAAAAAAAAAAACCCTCAGGAAGGGGGCCAACACATTTTCACACCTCTGTAGGTGTGAAGACTCATATTCATCACATTTTACAGAACATCATCACAGCAAGACCCTCTACATGTTCGATTTGAAAACAAGAGGCCTGGAGATTGTCACATACTCCTTTGAGAAAAACTGTAGTTCAATTCCATTCACGTTTCTTTGTATAGCGCTTTTTACGATACAAATCGTTGCCAAGGAACTTTACAGAAAATAAAGTCTCTACAATATTCGTCCAGCAAAATCAATTAAAACAAAATCAGACAGTCTAAGAACACTATTAATAGCAATTATTATATGATGAAACAAACTTATAGCAAAATTTGGTAGTTCCGTATTTTGTTTCAGGGTTGGCATCATCTCTTCAAAAGGTATTCTAGATTCAGAATGAAAGTTGTGTAAATCCTGACAAAAACAGAGAAACAAAAGGCATAATTAGCGTAGCTGCTGTTCCAAGTAAAATGTATTTGTTTAACCCAAACTAAGGAATAATAATAATGTGCATTTAATCAGATATAACTGCAATCCAAGATTATGAGATGCATTTGAATGCCTGGCCAAAGAGAGGAGTCTTTAATCCAGATTAAAGCAGAGAGAGTGTCTAAATCTCGAAATGTTATAGACGGCTGCATATATGAACAAAAAACAAAAAACAAAAACACCTAACTCTAAAAAAAATTCTAACAGAAGTAGTATTGGGTGTACTTAATAACATACAAAAAGTTTACCATTGTTTGACCACTGGAAAGGTGTGATTTTCAAGATGGTGTCCAAGATGGGCAGGAACCCTTAAAATATCCTAACTGCTTCATTATTTGACCTAGCCAAGTAATCTTTGTGTCTAACCCAATGTTTTCTGGGTCTATGGATCCATTGGAGATTGCACTGACAGGATTACATACTTATGGAATACATGATATTGTGTGATTACTGTAAGGTTTTATCATTGTTTGAGGTGAACCAAAGATGTAAACAATTTAGCCTGTGTCATTTAACTGCTACTCAGATGATCCACTGTTATTGCACAACTGCTGAACACAGCGGTGCAGTTGCAGGGCATATGGACTGCCATGCATGCCTGCTTGTGGACCATGTCAAGTTGGGAATTGTGAGAATCATTATAATCAACCTCTATTGGAGGAAGAGTATGATGACTAATAGGAAATATACAGCTGTTGATCATATAATTAGAATATCATTTAATTCTATTAAAAAAGTGAAATTTGTATATTATATCAATTCATTACATACAGACTGATATATTTTGATGATTAAAACTGACAACTAAGGAAAATCCCAAATTCAGTATCTCAGAAAATTAGAATAATGTGAAAAGGTTCAATATTGAAGACACCTGGTACCACACTCTAATCGGCTAATTAACTCAAAACCCCGGCAAAGGCCTTTAAATGGTCTCTCAGTCTAGTTCTGTAGGCTACACAATCATGGGGAAGACTGCTGACTTGACAGTTCTCCAAAAGATGACCGCCGACACATTGCACAAGGAGGGCATGACACAAAAGGTCATTGCAAAAGAGGCTGGCTGTTCACAGAGCTCTGTGTCCAAGCACATTAATAGAGAGGCGAAGGGAAGGAAAAGATGTGGTAGAAAAGAAAGTGTACAAGCAACAGGGATAACCGCACCCTGGAGAGCATCCGCACCCTGGAAACAAAACACATTCAAAAATGTGGGGGAGATTCACAAAGAGTGGACTGCAGCTGGAGTCAGTGCTTCAAGAACCACTACACACAGACATATTCAAGACATGGGTTTCAGCTGACGCACTCCTTGTGTCAAGCCACTCTTAATCAACAGACAGCGTCAGAACAGGCTTCAAAAAGGACTGGACTGCTGCTGAGTGGTCCAAAGTTCTCTGAGATCTATCAATCCTCTGATGAAAGTAATTTTTGCATTTCCTTTGGATATCAGGGTCCCAGAGTCTGGAGGAAGAGAGGAGAGGCACAGCGTCCACGTTGCTTGAGGTACAGTGTAAAATTTCCACAGTCAGTGATGGTTTGGGGTGCCATGTCATCTGCTGGTGTTGGTCCACTCAGTTTTTTGAGGTCCAAGGTCAACTCAGCCATATACCAGGAAGGTTTAGAGCACTTCATGTTTCCTGCTGTTGACCAACTTTATGGAGATGCAGATTTAATTTTCCAACAGGACTTGGTACCTGCACACAGTGCCAAAGGTACCAGTACCTGGTTTAAGGACCATGGTATCCCTGTTCTTAATTGGCCAGCAAACTCGCCTGACCTTAACCCCATCTATGGGGTATAGTGAAGAGGAAGATGCGATATGCCTCTACTCCCTCTACTCCCCACATCACATTAACAGGATGGTTGTTGAATGTGTCTCCAGCTTCAAGTTCCTCGGAACCACCATCTTGAGGACCTGTCCTGGACCACAAACACCTCTAGCCTTGTCAAGAACGCTCACCAGCGCCTCTTCTTCCTCAGGACACTGAAGAAAAAAACTCAGCTGTGTTTGGCTATCCTGGTGAACTTTTACTGGTGTGCGATCGAGAGCATCCTGACTAATTGCATCACAGTCTGGTATGGGAACTGCTCAGCTGCTGACCGCAAGGCACTGAAGAGGGTGGTGAAAACTGCCCAACGCATCACTGGGACACCACTTCCTACTATTGAGGACATCCAGAGAAAACGCTGTCTATGTTGAGCTTGCAGCATTCTTAAGGAATCCTCTCACCCTGACCATAGACCAAAAGGTCTTTGGGATCATTAAAAAATCACAGGCAGGGGACTTTGATCAGGGTTGGAGCTAAACTCTGCAGCTCATTGAACCTCCAGGGCAAGATGTGAGGAGCCCTGATATACACCATCACCAGTTTTGTGGGAGTAAAATGGAGATTATCGGAGCCATTGTTTGATTTACAAACAGTTACCATGATAATCACAGTTTCCACTAAAATACTCAAGATACTGTACAACATTAACTTGTAAATGTTCTTCAACAATATACATTTTCAGAATCTTTCTGTCATTTTTTCCCCATTTTATTATAATATATATATATATATATATATATAATATATATATATATATATATATATATATATATATATATATATATATATATATATATATATATATATATATATATAATATTATAATAATAATATATATATATATATATATATATATATATATATATATATATATATATATATATATATATATATATATATATATATATATATGTATGTATCTAGATAGATAGATAGATAGATAGATAGATAGATAGATAGATTTTTTTTGTGTGTGTGTGTGACACTTGTGGATAATACACAGACGTATCACACTTTGGTACCTGTGATATGTGAACGGAAGCTTATAATAAATTTGTGTAAGGGTGTTAGCCAGAATAATACAAAACAGTTATAAATATAACTGAATATATACATTTCTTTAAATATGAAACTATCTCTGTAAGTGAAGTCAGAACATTATGAAATGACTAAAGTAATATTCGTTTGATGCTTTTTAAGTATTATATATTGATGCTGTTTACGTGAACATTTATTCCCCATGAAGATTTTTTTATTTATTTATTTTTTTTTATTTAGACTTAATTTGTTATCTGAAGTACACAAGGTCCGATGCCTTGCTCAAGGGCACCTAAGTCGTGGTATTGAAGGTGGAGAGAGAACTGGGGAGTGCATGTACAGTTCTCTCTCCACCTTCAATACCACGACTTAGGTGTCCTTGAGCAAGGCACTGAACCCCCAACTGCTCCCCGGGCGCCGCAGCATAAATGGCTGCTCCGGGTGTGTGTTCACAGTTTGTGTGTGTGTGTTCACTGCTCTGTGTGTGTGCACTTCGGATGGGTTAAATGCAGAGCACAAATTCTGAGTATGGGTTACCATACTTGGCTGAATGTCACGTCACTTTCACTTTTTCACTTTCACTTTAAGGCACATGAATTCTTATGATTTGTGTAATTAGCGCCCCCTAGTGATGGACTTTGTTTCTTTCGTTTTTTTTTTGTTTTTTTTTGTTACAAGATGCTCACGTCTGTTTCAATGTTGAAAGCCCATTTTCTAATACATTTACTCTCTTTTTTTCGGATGAATTCTTTGGCAAATATCAGTTCTATTGCATTTTCACACTTCATATTCTTCTTTGAACTCAGACCACTGAAAACACAACACCTGTACCTGCTGCTGTCTGCACACTTGCACATTTAGGTGTGAAGACTCATGTTCATCACATTTTACAGACCTTATTTCATCATAGCAAGACAGTA